>NC_073744.1:55890041-56115041 GCF_029784135.1 Toxorhynchites rutilus septentrionalis | reverse complement strand
TATTGATACAGTTCTGAGAAAATATGTGATCCGCCATTTTGTAGCGGCCGCCATCTTGGATTTTCAAAATAATGAAATAAGCAGTTTTATAGTGACTGCAATAAAGGTCTGTTCCAAATATCAGATCAATCAGTCAACAGGAAAGGACAGACATGTTACAAACATACAAACATACAAACATACAAACATACAAACATACAAACAGGGCAAGCTGAATAAAACCGTTTAAAAAAACTTTCTGAGCATATCAATTGCGAGAATTAACACACAAAAATGATACGAGTAAAACATAGGTTTTTCAGAAGCATGCAAAAATACCATTTATTTCAAATGCTATACGAGATAGAAAGTTGACTTTGATAAAAAATCTAATTTTATTTCAAACTTTTAAATGTAAATTTACTAAAATTTCATTCTTTAATCAACATTTTGTAGGTTACAGTTTCTATGTTAGAATTTTTTGCAAAAATTTTGCTATTTCAAAAAGTCGTCTAAATTTTGCTTAAACTGTATATTCATAATTGCAATCTGATATGGTGCTATCAAATTGGCATGAAATTCGAGCTGCTATGGAACTTGACAGATGAAAACAATACACTGTCAAATAGTCTTGCACACAATTTCTGATTGTTTTACTCAGAGGTTTGAAAAGATACAATCGAATTTTTGTAAGCAATTTTTATCGAACTCTGTATATAAGCGGTGAGATGTGACCAAAATTTGCAAACCAAAAATTCCATTTTAATAAAAGTTCACTATGCTAACATTTTGGGAAATATTCTTCGATTAAGTCAGAAATAAATCTAACGAACGATTGATATTGGAATCGCTCTTTTCAATCATTAGTTGGCAACACGAACATCTCAGTCACAGCTGTCAGCTTTTTTATGATACTAGGGAAACCATCCCGTGGCGATCCCAAGAATATGAATTGATAGGATTCGAAGTCGCGTGCGATTGTGATCGATTTCCACGAAAACTATATAACTTTGATAACATCAAAGGCGCATTCGGTTGCCATGATATCCCACCGATTCACATCAAATATTCTACTCCAAAACTCGCGAAACACCAATCCGAATCATAAATTTTGCACCTTTGGATATGGCCAGTGTTGCCACATTTTAATCTGTACCAGAAGGGTTAACCATCTTTCCCATCTGAAAATGAAAATGCGATCGAACCGTCAATTCTTTTTAGACATCAAATTTTGTCCACCTATTCTGCACATGCTCGTTTTCTGAAACTGTAATTTCCTTACGGAGTAATTTTACCTTTAGGGTATGGAATTAATTCTCCAAATTTCGTATATTCCCATCGTAGAACCTCTTTTATATATAAAGATGTGCATAGTCAATTTTTTCGAATTTTTCTAATCATCTCAAATATTTTCCAAAGTACTCTATCATTCTAATTTGGGTGAAGACAAACTCACAAAATATATGGACGACGTGGATCTGATCAGCCGTTCTCCCGTGATGATAAGTTATACGTACGTGGGAAAAACTCTCATTTATATATAAAGATTGTAAATGCTTTTATGATCAGCCGCACCAAGCGATACTGCGGCGTAAAAGTCGTCATGTACTTTAATGTTGCTTTGTTCAAATGTAAGAAATTTCACACGCGGAAAAATCTGTACCAATCTTTACCTTTTGACGAAAATCTGTATTCTGTACCGTACAGAATTTGTTCCAAAAAAAATCTGTACTTTTCCAGATAAATCTGTCGGCATTCTGGGACTTTTTACGGAATACGAAACGAAAAGTATGGTTGTGGGTGCCAATAAAAAGAGTTATCTCGATTTTTCATTCGGAACTTGCTACGAAATGTTGATTTGCACGATAATATGCCCTATGCAAAATATTAGGCTGTCAAAAAAGTCCTGCGGTATTTTTTTTGAATTTTCATTTGTTCATAAAATTAGTTACAATCATCTGTTTTAAGGCAAATATGCGCCGTTTTGTTCGATGACTTGTTCCCAACGAGATGCCAAATTCATAATACCCCTGTTATAGAAGCTCGCTTCCTTATTGGCAAAAAACTCGGATAGCCAATTTTCACAGGCCTCTTTTGTGGCTAACTTCTGACTACCTAGCTCGTTCGCCATGGACAAAAACAGGTGGTAGTCACTTGGTGCAAGGTCCGGACTATACGGCGGATGCAAAAGAACCTCCCATCCGAGCTCCCGGAGCTTCTGGCGCGTCATCAAAGAAGTGTGTGGCCTGCCGTTATCCTGATGGAAGACAATGCGGCCTCTGTTTATCAAAGATGGCCTCTTCTTCATGAGTGCTACCTTCAAGCGGTCCAGTTGTTGGCAGTACAGGTCCGAATTGAGCGTTTGGCCATAGGGAAGCAGCTCATAAGAGATTATTCCTTGACAATCCCACCAAACACACAGCAGAACCTTTCTGGCCGTTAATGAGGGCTTGGCCACCGTCTGAGCCGCTTCAGCGGGCTTCGACCACGACCGTTTGCGCTTCACGTTGTCGTAAGTGACCCACTTTTCATCGCCAGTCACCATCCGCTTCAGAAACGGGTCGATTTTGTTGCGATTCAGCAGCGATTCACATGCGTCGATACGGTTAAAGATGTTTTATTGCGTCAACGTGTGTAGCACCCATACATCGAGCTTCTTTGTGAATCCAAGCTTCTTTAAATGGTTAATAACGGTTTGATGACTTATCCCCAGCTCTTGGTCGATGCTACGGCTACTACTATGCCGGTCTTTCTCGGCTAATTCAGCGATTTTGTCGCAATTTTCGACGACAGGCCTTCCGGAGCGTGGTGCATCTTCGACGACCTCTACACCAGAACGAAAACGTTGAAACCATCGTTGTGCGGTGGAAATGGAAACTGTTTCGGGTCCATAAACTGCACAAATTTTATTGGCAGCTTGAGTTGCATTTTTGCCTTTGTCATAGTAATACTGTAAAATATGTCGGATTTTCTATTTATTTTGCTCCATATTTGCGACACTATAACTCACGAACGACTTAACCAAACAAAACACTGTTAAGGACTATATTATAGCACGCAAAAATACCTTTCCAACAAGCTATAGTATGACTCGATACAATGAATACAACTAGAAATACGCGCTTACAACGACACCTCGCGGAAATACCACAGGACTTTTTTGACAGCCTAATATTAGCTCATTCGGACTCTATTCACTGGTGTCGCAGACGTTAAAATTTGAGTTTTTTGAAAACCGAAAAATCACCGGAAATCGGGGTATTTAAAAAAATGATGCCAAATGTCTTAAAATTGCATGAAACTTCGAGATTTACAGTTATCTAAAAAAAATTTTTTTGTCGAAAATCAATTTTTCAGGCAGAAAAACGACCAAGTGCTAAAAAAACTTTTTTTTTTGCAAAAAAGAAATTCGAGATAGCTGTAAATATCGACGATTGAAATTTATCGAAATATCTTCCGTCCATTAATTATGTAGGTGACGCTAACCAATCGGATACGAGAGCCATGAGAGACAAGTTCTAGTTTTCGTAAAAAAAATCGCGCAATTGTCACAATTGCAATTGTTCAGATGTCAGTCTGTCAAAGATGAAACGGCAAATCTAACAAAACCAAAAAAGTTACTCCTGTCAGAAAGTCGCAAATATAAAAAAGTGTTGCTAACTTGAAGTTTGTTACCTTTATAAAAATACATCATATCACCATATCTTTGAAATTTTTAGGGAGAATCCAGCATACATCAAATCGTATAAATTAACTCGTATAACGTAATAACTCATGTCAAGTCGCAAATAAAACCGTATATGATGTCGTTAAATATATGCATCGTGTATGCCTAGAATCGCATGAAATGAAAAAATACGATACTATGTATCATTTTCAACGAAGTGTGTCTACATTGAAATTATATATTGCCCCCTCATAGCTCGCGTAAAAGTTGTCTACAAAGTGCGTCCTTCATTTAGTAATCTATCCGAAAGTTAAATTCGGACAAATTCGGCTGGGCCAACAGGCTTTCTTCCGCTGGTATCCCATTTCGATATACTTCCGCCGACCATATGTACCCTACCTGCTGTGGAGTACAGTTCGAATTTTTTTTCATCATACGAACATAGGACCACTCTTTGCATAAGTTTGGTAGAGAATCATGGTTGCCTGAATCATTTCATACAAAAAAAATGCTTAGTGGGAACCCAGTAAACATTAAATCACATAGCTTTGCATACTCTAAGTCGTACATAAAGTGGGATCGAATTACAATCGTATACAAAGTCGATCAAAGTATAGCTAGCGTAAATCCAAAATCGATTTAAATTGCGAAAACCTCGATTTTGTTTATCACGTCAGATTAAGTTGTATTTCGGTATAACAAGTATCGGTTTTATGACATACACTCTCGTTAAATCGAACTTCTGGACGTCATATACGTATATCAGGCAAATGCAGGTCTTGAGTCACACAATTGCTTCATATGCTGTGAAAAGCCGTTCAACAGTAAATCATATTAGATCTTATGTGAGGATATATTTTATCATATTATGGATTTACACATCAAGATCTACGATTACCTATATCGACGTCTGATGAAGATATCTAGTGTAATCTCTACTAAATCACAAATCTCGAAAGCAGTTTCAAATTGTTAAAATTTGAATGAAAATGTTTGCTCCATGTTATTTGATTACTTAAAATACATAGTACTGAATCTTGCTTAACTATTGCTATATTAATTTCATTGAAAAACAATCGGAAACCAGAAATGATGTTTCCGAATGCATCTCTTTTGTACCATATGTACGAGCTGTAACTGCTCTGGAATTACATTTCAGATGGCCGTGCGAGACAGCTGCTGCTTGATAATTCTAGCAACCGGGTTCGAATCCCATCGAAGCAACTTTCTTAATCACCTCCATCACTTTTAAACACTAGGTTTACGGAACGCGTCATTTTGACGCATTCCGTAAACCTTACAAAATTCCTTGACGAATTTTGTAAGGCAAATAACAATTTTTTATTTTATCTCTTTTAATGGCCTATTTTGCAGACCTCGAGAAAACGTATTTTTCAGATGGATTGAAGAAGTAGGAAGCATTGCTGGGTCAAGTGCTTCGAGCTAAAAGGAGACTATGTTGAGAAATAAATCGCCACTTTTCCAAATTTTTTGTTTTTTTTTGTAGGCTCAGTACTTATCGGACTACCCTCGCAAATATCTTATATGCAGCATCATATACCCCGTACCTTGGGTGGTATATGATGCGCATAACTAACACTTTTATGTTTGTAGAAACAGAAACTATTTAGTTGACTTTTAGTGGGAAGAGTATAAAAATGTTCAAACTGAGTTAGAAAAAAAGGTCAAAAATACAAAACATTTTTAACTAAAAAATCCAAAATCCGCGTAAAAATAAACCAGGTGAATTTTAAAATGCGTATAAAAATCTAACAAACAGTGAATCATTAATTAAAAATGCAACTCATATTTTAACAATTGAATAACTGATTTTTTATGTATGCTGCAATCATGATATCTGTATTTCCTTTTATTTCTCAGCTACTAATCAGTGATACAACACAAACTTATTTCGTGAAAAGTCACATCAATTAGCACATTGAATTTGTACGCGGTTGATACGTGCTGCGTAAAAAAACCGCATAAATTCCGAAATCCGCGTAGAAATAAACCGCGTAAATACCAAAAACCGCGTAAAATAAAACCGCGTAAAAAGCGACTTCAGTGTATATACATTTTTTTGAGAATTTAAAAAAAAGATTATTGAGAAAAAATAAATTTGAATTAAAAAAAAATGTATATAGTGGTTTTTTATAAATATTTTTTAATGGAAATTCAATCAATTTCTTACATTTCCTTCTTTGTGCAAAGTTTTGTGGATTTTTTTAGAATCTTTTGTAAAACTTTAAGAAAAGAAAAACTTTGGCCCTTTTCAATTTTTTTTTATTTCAAATATGCAAAGTTGTTTAAATGACCAATGTCTTACACTCACAACGTTTCACTGCAGTTTGAGATAGTGAACCAAAGCACCATAAGCACCAAAATTACGCGTCAATAAATAAATCCAATTCCAAATTAATATGGAAAAGATTCTAAAAAATTAATTCGTGGCCGGAATAGCTCCCTTTACTATTCCGTGCTAATATTCCGTCGTATAACCTTTGTTTCGAGCGTCAGGAATCACATATCAGACTGCTTGGATTCTTCATAGTTCCTGCTTGTTTTTGGAGTTTTTCGTAGAAACCGACTTCTTTACGAACTGCCACAGATTCCCGATGGGACTTAATTCCGGTGAGTGGGCTGGCCACTCGACCTTGTTATCAGCAAACCATTTCTTCACAGTTCGGGCGGTGTGTCTTGTATGGATTGCCGTTTTAACGGAAAATCCCGCTGCGCGTGCGGTACATAACGCCTTCCAATATCTGAGCATAAAGGTACTGGTACATTGTCTTGCCGATCCAGTACAGGAGACCAGCTCCGTACCGGGGGAGGCACCCTCAGATCATGATGTTGCCTCCTACGGGTTCGAACTTTTTTTTTATCTTGTACTGTGGATCGTTGGCGCAGCCAGACGGACGATGTACCCGGCTTTTTCCATCAGAACCGCTCAAAATGACCTTTGTTTCGTCAGACCTCAGCACATTTCGTCTCTTGCTGTTTTCTTTGCCTATCTAATCGAAATAGTCCTTGGCAAACTTCAACCTAGCAAGAAGATGCATCTGTATAAGCCTACTAACCTCCTGGAGATTTTACCACCACTATGTTCCACAAGCGGTCTTTGGATTGTTTGGGAACTCACAAACATGTTCAGCTCGTCTCTGATTTTCTTCGCAGACTCCAGCGGATCTTTTTTAGAAACTATAACTGTTCACTTCTGCTGTCAAACTTGGTGTTACCCTCCTGAAAAACTTGAGGAGGGTCAACAATTTAAAAAAGGAACATAAAGTTGCTATGAGGCTTCTTTAGATGCTACTCAAAACCTCCAAAAAAATAAGATAAAAAGTAAAAAAAAAAGTTCTGATTTCTGAATATAACTGAGTGAATTCGGGTGTTTCAGTTTTATTGGTTCAACCCAAATTGAAAAGTTCGTTTCACTGTTTGGTTTTGGACGTTGTTGAACACCACTCTTGATAACATTTGAAGGTGCATTTCAGTAAGAGCCATCTAGTTGCGAACTAATTCAGTATACTCAAAGGATTGAGAGTTTCTATATTTTCTGAATTGAGTAAATCTAAATCTTCGCTTTGAGATGTACGAAAAATAAATATAAATATATGGTAAATTGGAAGCCCAATTTTCAACACTATTTATACTATTGGTTTTTCATCATTGAGCAATTCCACCTCAAATCAGCCGGAAAACGATTTCGATTTTATTGAAACTTGGTACAAATGATGGAAACTACCTAAAATCACAATTTCCATTACCATGTGACCAGTTTTAATAAATAGAAGACGGATTTTTTAATATGTCGTAATCAAAATCATTGATTTTTATTTCAGAAATATCGAAAGGGGAATGTTTTAAGATATAAAAAATTTTTTTTGAGTAATATTTTAAATGTTATTTTTCCTAAATGGTTCATTTATTTCCAACAACTTTGTCATTCGTCATATTTTAATCAGACATCTAGGTTTTCTTTACGATTTTTTGAAAGAAAGATCAATGTTTTTGATTACGCCCTTTTGAAAATCAGTCTTAATTAGAACAGGTCATATGACAATGAAAATTGTTTTTTTTTATTCTTTATTTTTGAGACTTTCAGCCTCCTGGGCTGGTTCGTCTCAGGAATGAAAATTGTGATTTTAGGTAGTTTCCATCATAGGTATCAATTTTAAAGAAATTCGAAGAGATTCGGGTCAGCAGCAGGCTGATTTGGGGTGGAATTGCTCCATTATATTACAATCTCTTGTTAGGTAATGTCTAAATCGATTGGAACAAAAATATGATGAATCCAAAATGAAATATCAAGTCAAAAAGTGTTCAAAATTCAACATTTTTCATGACGCGACTGATATCTAGTTTTTTTTCAATTGTATTCTCTATATGTTCTCGAAAACGTAGTCCAACGTCAAAACTTGTTGCTGGGTCTTTAAGATATTTGCAATGATTAAAACAAGAAGTTTCAAAGCATGGATTCTCACGACGGTATGAACGCCCTTTTGAAATTCACTTTCACTGTGAATGAGCATGAAGAATATAAACAGTGTTGTTAGCCTATTGTTAATGTTAATGTGAACCGATGATGCAAACTCTTGCTTGTCGCCTTAGATCGAATATGAGAATACAGGATATCATGCTTCATATGAATGTCAAAAATAGATTACCATCATTTAGATCCATTCAAAACAAGCTTGAATAGATTTGGTGAGATGGGAAAACATTATTTACATCAAGCCATAGATAATTGTGAAACATTATTCCAAAAAATCTGTATATTCTGCATGAAACACAACATATCTGTAATCCGTATCTACAGGCTCTTGGTACTAAAAAGTCCGAAAAATCTGTATAAATGCAGATTATTCAGTAGATAAAGTATCCCTCGTTAGAAATAAAATCGGGTTTTTCGCATTTTATACGATTTTAGATATACTTTGATCGACACGATTGTGATTCGATTCCATATTATAAACTACTAAGAATATGCAAATTGTACGATTGAATGTTTGCTGGGAAGTCATTCATCTATATATAAAAATGAATTTCTGTCTGTCTGTCTGTCTGATTCTTATAGACTCGGAAACTACTGAACCGATCGCCATGAAAATTGATATGTAGGGGTTTCTAGGGCCGGGGAAGGTTTTCGTGATAGTTTGAGACCCCTCCCCCCTCTCTAAGAGGGGCTGCCATACAAATGAAACACAAATTTCTACGTTACTCAAGAATTAATCCAACAAATGCAACCAAATTAGGCATTTGGAGGTTTTATCGTGCAATAAATGTTTCTATGGTGGTTAGATTCTCCACCCCTTTCTCTAAAGAGGGGTTGGATACTCCTCCCCCTCTCTGAGGGGGGCTTTCATACAAAGGAAACACAAATTTCTGCATTACTCGAGAATCAATCAGGCAAATGAAACCAAATTAAGGACATTGATGTTTTAGGGTGCAATCAATGTTTCTATGGTGGTTAGACTGTCCACCCCCCTCTCTAAGAGGGCGCTGCCATACAAATGAAACACAAATTTCTGCATTACTCGAGAATGATTCAAGCAAATGAAACCAAATTTGGCATGTGAAGGTTTTAGGATGCAGTAAATGTTTCTATGGTGGTTAGACTATCCAAACCCCTCTCTAGGGGGGGGGGGTGTGGCTGCCATACAAATGAAACACAATTTTCTGCATTGCTCGAGAATTAATCAAGCAAATGAAACCAAATTTGGCATGTGAAGGTTTTAGGGCTATCTGGTCGAATCCCTTCGGGCCCGAGAAAGACAGCCCATTGTGCCGCCGAGAGATGTGTTGGCTCGGTTAGACCTTGATTACATGTCCCACATATATATGTTTTCTTCAAAGCTATCGATCTTCGTGTGTGATTGTCCCTATACCCTTATTCATTTATTTATTTATTTATTTCCATCTAGCTTGACGCCTTGTTTCATGATGAGGAAAAACCCTTTCGAGTTAACGTACTCTTGAGGGCATAAAAACCTCATATCTTTTCGTGTTTGTTTCAATAAATTTACAATAAACGGTTAAGTTGAATTAGAAGATACATGAAAACATATTGCACATCAAGTGATCAAAAAATAAAATAAAAATATAAACAAAATAAAAATTCTTAGAACTATATCAATGTCGACTTGAAACGTTACTCACAAAATATGTTACCGGTAGAGTTAATATATTCTGCTCAACAGTCTGCGCTGAAATATTGCCGCTGAAGTATTGAAGTCAAAATGCTCATAAACTTCGTTAAATCTTGCCGCCATAAATCTGATTGGGTCGTGTTGTCCATAACCTGCATTACGTGTATCATTATACCCTCCTTTCATTCCTTTGCGGGTAATTCGTTCCCTTGCTTTAAACAATCATAGAAATTCGTTCGAGGGTTGCCATACAAATGAAACATACATTTCTGTATTACTCGAGAATTAATCAAGCAAATGAAACCAAATTTGGCACGTGGAGGTTTTAGAGTGCAATAAATGATTCTATGGTAGTTAGATACTCCTCCCCCTCTCTTAGCGGGGCTGCCATGCAAATGAAACACAAATTTCTGCATTACTCGAGAGTTAATCAAGCAAATGAAACCAAACTAGGCATATGGAGGTTTTAGGGTACTATAAATGTCTCTATGGTGGTTGAACACTACTCCCCCATCTCTTAGGGGGACTGCTATATGAATGAAACACAAATTATATTATGGTAGTTAAAATTGATTATATGGTAGTTAGACACTACACCCCCCTCTGTGAGGGGGAGGATGCAATAAATGTTTCTATGGTGGTTGAACACTCCTCCCCCATTTGTGAGGGGTGACTGATATACAAATGACTGACAAACAAATGAAACCAAATTTAGCATGTGGAGGTTTTAGGGTACAACAGATGTTTTACGGTGGTTAGACACTCCACCCCCTCTCTAAGGGGGAGCTGCCATACAAATGAAAGGCAAATTTCTGCATTACTCGAAAATTAATCAAGAAAATGGAGTATCAAACATTTATTCAATGTAACGGAGAAACATGTTATTTGCAAGTGAATGAAAAATCTTGCACGAGAGTTGTGTCTGAAAATAGTCTGATATAATAATGTCGAGTTTTGGTACAAGTACTGAAATTTTATAGTAAAAATAATTTTAAAGGATGGATTAGAAAATCAATCAATGAACAGTTCTGCGATTGGACCCATGAACGTGCGCTTAGTAAGGAAACGTGGATGTGATAACGAAAAAATAATTTCGTGCGGGACGAAGTTTGCCGGGTCAGATAGTACAGTATATCGATTTAAATCGTAGTACTAAAATTATATACAAGTGTATCGCCTCTACATTAATACGTATAAGGTTTTTATGCATTCGATTCATATACGATTTAAATACAAGGGAATGTATAACACGATTGTAAATTGTGATATTTACACCTGTAAACTGGTTTACTAGGGTAGCCCGCTTTGAACGACTATTTGCAAGTCTCAATCGTAACAAACAGGGAATTTGAGCAAATTCAAATCCTCGCTCCAGTTCAATTTATAGTCGGTCCATGTCCGTATGGTTGAAATGAACCTCTTCTGTCCTATTTCAAAATTGTGAGCCCCAGTCTTCATCGTTATTCTAATGATTTTTCTAAATGAAAATTTCGTAAATTCGATACCAACTCACCGATAACATCGGATACCGTCGCATCGGACGCAACCCGGATGCATTTGGTCGCCACCTTCTGACCTTCATCTTGGAAGTAGAATCGCATAACCCCATGGAATTCCAAGTTCTGCAAATAATAGGAGAGAAAATTCAATCACACACAACTCGGCGATTGCTTCAACGAGTCGTCACACTTACCTCGTTTGGTTCCGAGAGGGCAAAAATATCCAACCGAACCGTGTTCCATTGCTGGATAACGGAACGAAGCGTTTCACGGTCTAGCATTCGTTTCTCGTTCACTACTGACATTGCCAACCCGAAAGGCAGCGGGCAGGTGGCTGCTTAGGCGTGGCGGCAATCTGTGCGGCGAGACCTGGGCCCGGAACGCGTGATGGCGTGGGGCATTTGGACTCGCGGCAACTGGGGGCGGTCGGAGCCGCTGCTGAGCCGAACTAATTAGTGCGCACCAGTTGCGGGTTGGCTCACGGGCGGCGACGTTTTTTTTCCCCTCTAATTTATACCTTTAGTAGTCCTCCACTGACGAGGAAGAATTCGTCTGGAACTGAAAAAAGAGAGCGAAACATGAGGAGATTAGCGGAATTACGAACGCCGAGTGGATGATAATTGCGTTTATTAAGATCAATTAGCCGTAAGCTCTGAGCTGAGATTCATGGGTGCTGCGACGAATTCATCGGATTCAGCTGCTGCGTTTCTCCGCCAAGATCTTTTTCCGGGCAATTAAAAGTGCTGAGTTTAAGTAGAAGAATATTTCCCTAGAAAACATTTGATAAAAACAAACCATCGCCAGTGCTAGAACAAAATGCAAAGGGAAAAACTGATAATATAAACAAAACCAACATCAGAAACGTATGTTTCTGTCTCGCCGCCTTTCGGAAGTGAGCCTTTGAGAAACACATCCACAACCGCTGCAATTAACCCAATGGGTGTGTTAATTCAATTTCGCTGCTGAGTTATGAATATGAAGGAACGAAAACAACGGTGAAAATATATGACGATGTTAGGGTTCCACGCCGTGGGAACATATAAACGGTTCCATTCATTATTTCCGACAACGATCGTTAAGGTAATGCGAGAGGGGGAAGAAAGAACTTCTTCCAAGAATATCCGCGAACATTCGTACTCTGTTTGTGGTGAATTTTAGGCCGATTGCGTTTCCAGGCGATCAAATATTTACGCAATCAATTCATAAATATTGTATATCAATAAAATCAGATATGATCGTTACGATTTTGTTTATTTTCCCCCCAGAACTATAATAGACCCGCACGGGTCCGCACCATTAATGCTTCTTCTGCCTTGCGGAAGCGGGACGAAGATTTATGGGTGGAAGTTGGACCGGCTTATGGGATGCGTTGTTTTCGGCAATCCAGTAAACACATCATGCATTGTGGATAAATAGTGCCCAGATTTGGGGGAGGTAAACAACCTTGCGGCACGTCACGCTGACAGACAAGTATGGGAATTATTTGTTTTATTTATCTCGTGTGCGGTGCCGCACGGAATCTTAATTCTCCAACGGGAAGTGATAAAATATTAGGTTGGGTAGAATGAAATCAATTTTTTTACGAAAACTTCAAGACTTCAGAATCCAGTCTTATTCGGATGGTTTCAAAAGATCGGAAATTCTTTACAAGAAATCGATCCGCTACAACCATCTGCCGGAAAAATAATGGCTTTGTTTTTCCCCAACCTAAAATGTTACTACTTTCATTGCTGTCACTGTTTTATGCGCTACGCGACAGCACGAAGATTCGCACAAATCATCCCGAAGCCGATCTGTGCTATTGTTTGAACGACGTGACACTGAATGAATTACTTCCTTACGATAGGACACAATCTTGCCACTGTCATGCATCTTCATTTTACGCTACATTAAGTTATATCTGTAGCTTATGATTGTGTGTAGGTTCAAGCAACTTACGATCCGTCTCTTTGGCTCACCTTTACCAGCCAGACAGACCGATGCAATTGGTTATGCTCAATTTATTCTATTTCTAATGTTGCATTGTTTGTCCTACGAGGGTGCCCTTTCCTCGTCGCACATCATCGCAATTGCTCAAAATGCAAAACAAGGTTCAATTTGTAATGATGACATTCCATGAAAAGGAATAGCAATCGTATGCTAAATTGCTGTTTAGCACAAATGATGGATATGTGGATTTTATTTTGAATTAAAATTCAATTCCGCAACCAATGGTCCAACGTAATGTCAAACTGGCAAACGTGATTACACACATCGTGAGTGAGGGACGCCATTCGTGCGCATAACTTCGATGGTAATATAAAGCTTAGATCATTTAGAAATGAGGCACTTTCCAATGCGTGTATTTTTTGACGTCGGACAATTTCTTTCATATTCGTACTGTGGTGTAAGTTCAAATTTCGAAAACGAGAGCGTAACGTTTGGGGTGTAAAATTTTGTCGCCTGTACAAAGCGGTATGAGAATCATTCCATTCGAAAGATAAAAAGTGTTCGAGATATTAGGTACATATTGACATAAAAACTTATAGCAACATGCCCTCAATTGGATTCTTGAAACGAGCTCTCGAATAGTTGTAAAATGTCAATTATCTAAACGCTTTTAATTCCGCAACTAAAGAAGCAGTAAAGTACAATTTTTAATACAGATATAATTTTTACAATACCACAATTGAACCAGTATTCTGATAAAAATATATGTGGATTTAGGTAGCTGATTCGGAATATTTCAGGAGGTGATAGAGGATCATAATTGAATAAAAAACCTTCTACGCATATGGTTGATTCTCAGCTACGTATGTCTTAAACTGACTCTAAATTAGAAAGTACGTTACTTTGAATGATTATGCTGCTCATTCGAAAGATATTTTTTTTGCGTAGAATGCAGTTGAAAAACATTGAAATTAATGGAACCAAGTAACTTTTAGAGGTAAAGAAGAAACTCAAAAAGACAAACAAACGACCGCGAAAGGTTTAAGTCAGTTTAAGGCAAAAAGGCGGGCAGCAGGTTTCAAAGCTATGATTTTATGGAAAAAATGAACATTTTTCTCAAAAAATGGGGAGGGTGGTCTGCGGCTGATTAATTCGGTGTTGAATTGCTAAAATAGTAAACTGTTCGAATTTTATAAGTGATGTTTTGATAAGTATTTAAGCGGAGGAAAACTAGCTATATAAAACTATTTCGAACGACTTGATGAAATTCCACTCTGTATTCCGTTTGAGTTGTGTTTGCATTTCGTTCGATTTGTTTTTCTTCGAACATCAAATGGGCAAAACGTTCGAAATAGGGAATACGAAATTATAACTCGTACGAAATTAGGGTTTCAAGCGAAATGCAAATCCGCGGAATGCAGAAAAGTGGTGTAAAAAGCAATACAAGTAACTTTTCGAGCATGTTAGAGGCGAATGAACTGAAAAGTTTAAAGCCTCTTTAATCCAACATCATCATCATCATTTCGAGCAAGGTAAGTAAAAAATTAATGAGTCGTTAGTTTTCTGAAGTAATTTTTCCCCGCGAGCATTTTGAAAGCCATCTAGTCATCTCAATACATAATGGTCAAAAAGCAGTTGAAAAATAAAAAAAAATTTTTTTTAATACACTATTAGTACCCTCTGAAAAATTCCCGAACTGCGGAATAGGTTTCGAATTACGCTGACGACTAAAAATAAAAAGAGTGTGCAAATTAACCGACATTTTCTGTAACCGGTCGTATTCTGGAGTGGGCAAAGAACAACACTCGACTAAAAAAATAGAAGAGTAAAATGCGATATCGAAAATTTTGAGTGAATATTGAAACACTTTAACTCTGTTAAAAAATATTGCATTCGTCAAAGCAACAACTGGGCCTTGTATAAAATATTCTCAAATTTTGACCATCGATTTGCTGGGCGTTTATTATTTCATAAAATATTCTTAATTCAAAATTAAAGGATTATTTTTCATTTGGTAGAGAATGGGCCTGATTCTCGAATACACTACGAATACACTTCACGGTGGAAACGGAATGAAACGTATTCGCGATGACAACGGTACGGTGTCGACATCTGGATGCGAGATTAGTTTCCCACTAAATTTATCATTATAATATCGAATTATCTTCAGATGAAATTTTGGTATGAGATTATTATATCACATGAAGAAAACAAAGTTTTCCACTCACATTGAATACCAGTTTGATACGAAGAACAACGGCGTACCGTTTATTTCGTTTCCACCGTGAAGTGTATTCGAGAATCAGGCCCAATACCTCTGTATTAAATAGTTCTGTTGAAACTTTCTATGGATCAAATGAAAGCGAAATAATCAAATTGATTGGATTCTTATTGGGAATGTATTTTTTAAATCTATAGAAACTTTGAAAGCAAACCAAAAACGCTTTACCTTTTCTAGCAATGTCCTTTGTCTACAACGCTTATATATGCGTATAAACTAAAAATATGTACGTTCGATATCCCAGCTAAAAATTTGTAGCTTGAAAATACTGTATTTTTATCTTCATATCATCATTCAAATCGAAGCTACAGGCGTTTCGAAATCGCTTAAAAATTTTGATCCTTTACTCCTCAATCCTTTGTCAAGTTGAGATCTACAGCTATCAATGCATGCTTCCTACTTCATCTTTTATTTTCTTGAAATTATTCTTGATTAAAAAAAATCTATACATATAGCATTGTTCTGTTCGTTTTTGTGCGCTTCAAAAACTCGAAAAGTTCGGCACTGATGGTACTCATATTATGACACAATATACACTCCACTTCAAGGATAGATGTTGCTACTGCTAACACCTCAGGAAGCTTTAAGATTTCCTAATGGAATAAACAATCTTCTGAAATAAAGCTGTGTACGTAAATTATCTTTTAAGTATTTAATTTGTATTCTATGTGACATTTCTTTACAAGTGTTGAAAAAATCGTGTACTAAAATTGTATCTGATTATGATTTCAAATCAATCTATTTTCATTCGATTGGTGTTGCTCAAGATAAATTTTTGGAATTGTGTGGTTTATATTCGGATGCAGATTGTTCAACTGTATATTTCGCGTTCCCGTGTTGGCAAGCCAGATAGCCTTAATATCTTCGTATTAAAAGTATTTCACAATTGAACTCATATGAAACATATGCTTTGTTTTGCTACTCATTGCTCTGCCATAAAACCGCAATGTGCACAGCAAAGCGCAGCAGGCAGTAAAGTTTGAAACAAAATAAACTTAAATGGAAATTCAATTTCATTATGCGCAATTCAGTTATTTTCTCAATTATTCTAATAAAATTAACAAAAATGTCCACGTGGACAACAGGGGGCGGGGTATGCAAATGTCCACGGAGGGGAAAGGGGGAGTCTAAAATCGTGCTTTTTCTGTCCACGTGGTATGTAGACAGCCCCTAACTCGAAATGAATACATCTGGTTGAAATATGGTGTTTGACAAAGTTCTTGGAAAATCAATGAACTGTTTAAAATAAAATTTCAAATACATTATTAAAAAATCTTACTCAAAAATGAATTGATTATTGATAACTTTTATATCTCAAATGCTTTATATTTTTATAAGAGATGAAATCGATATCCGGCGACAATCCGGTATTCGGCCTATCCGGGCAATATTTGGTATCTGGCCAAATATCGGATAGTGACCTACCATTCAGTTGGATTCCGGGTTAAAAAATAAAAATAATTTCACATCAGCACAAGATAAATCACAACAAAATAACTCATCATCATTCATACATAACTAAAAATAAGTTTTAATTTCTGAAATGCCAATTTATATCAAAATTAAATTAATGTTCACTCACAACCAGAGATACCAACCTTCCTGATTACTCAGAAGATCCCAGACTTTTTTGCACGTTCCCTGATATCCTGGACAGACACTCAATATTGCCTGATATTTTAGAAATGATCCTGATTTCTCCTGATTTTCTTTTATCGGAATGGAAATTATTAGTAAAAAATATACTGGGATCACTGTCAATGTTTTACTGGTTGGAAATGAGAACTATCAACATAGCTCTCCAGTCGGCACATGTATAATGCTTATATTAGATGAAATTCTCCTGATACCAAACCGTCGATTTTTTTTATCAATGTTTATGACCTCTGTCAATCGACTGAATAAACTTTTACAGAGTGAAAATCCAGAATTATTTTCACTACGCAGAAATATTTCGACTTTTCAAAACAGTGTTGGATAATTTCATGAAATCAGAATATTTGACGAATTTACGAAATAATAACGAGAATAAGTTGAAGAAACAACATTACTTTGTATGGTACGGATGTATGAGTAGCCATAAAGTTATTCATAAAGGAATACGTTCTAGAGTGTAATATGACTCAAAAGAATTTTTTTTGAATTCAAAATCAATACAATAAGATTTTCTTTAACATTTGTTCGTCAGACTCAAAGTAGAATCAACTTTAATGATGAAACTACAGTAAATATATCTGTAATCAAATCAAATAACATCAAATTAAAAAAAAATCAACAATTCATGCTCTGCTTATAGGCCTTTCTCATTCAATAAGAAAAAAACGATTCCAATGTGTACTGCATTTTATTTTTTTGAATACTGATTTCTCTACATTATTTCTGTAGGTTTTTGGCAAAACAAATATATAAACGATCAAAAGTCATTGCACAATTACCTAATTATGAAAACTGCAAATCTTTGGTACAGCTTAAAAATGTGAGAAAACAAACATGTTCTGGGAGGATAGAATTTGAAGACTGCGTGAAAGATGCAGGTGCAGATGGGATTTTTCCAGCCCTGATTCAAAATGACAAATTAAGACCAATTCCACCTCTAATAGAAATTTTTAAGGCAAGACTAGAGCGCACATCTTCGATATGGAGACTCGTTAAAGTTGTATTCATTCCAAAAGCTGGAAAAGTCGAAAAGCTCTTTCGTCAAAAGAAACTGAATTATGCGCGTTTCTTGATATCAAAGATATATCGTTAATGCTTTTTATCTATCAATGGCGCAGGCTATGAGGAGAAGACACTTCGACTACATAGTCGAATGGATGCATGGCACTGGTCACAACACCCAAACTAGCGTTGGTAGAAAACATTTCATCTTTGGCAGAAATGATGCCATTTAGTGTGCTGGAGAGTCAAGTGCGCAAATAATGAGCTGTTTTAAAAGCATAAAAATGGTTTGTATGTATGTGTGCAGACATCTGTTTCTGTTTTCTTTTCTCATTTCATTTGGGATTGTGTCAAAAAAAAGTCCATACGACGTCAATGGGGATCGAACCAAGGCCGGCTGGAATGCAAAGATATTTTACACGACCACGCTATCCACATGGCTAATGATGCTTCAGCAGTTGTTCAGCAAATACGTGATAATATTGCACCTGATTATAAAATGAAGTAGGGAAGTGTTCTCCAAGAGTAAACAAGGAGCGCATGAAGGAGAACAATATCTATCTCGGTCTGGGCCGTGTATGTTGCAAAGTATGCGGAAAGCTTACTTGTCTTTTGTTTCGCTCGCTCGTATTAACCTTATATTGCTGCACTATGTATATTATACAAATGCTTTCCAGTATTTGTGAGTCATGACATTTTCTGTTATGTTATGTCTCATTTAATGTCATAAATCGGGATGACAAAACATCAGCTAAGAATCAATTTTGGGTGTATTAGTTGACAACCTTCTGAGAAGCTTAGAGGTAAAGGTTTCGAAGTCGTGGGCTTTGTCGATGATCTAGTCATAGTCAAGGTTACTATCAGTTCGCTTAGATAGTCAGCAATACAATTAATTCTAATTATTTACTATTCATTCACAAATACAACATATGTAAAGCAATAAAGCAAATGTGTAATGCAATTGTTTTGTATCACAACCACGCATACAAATCTTTCTGATATCATATGAATGTTTGCAGATTACACATATTTCTCAGTAAAAAAAACGGCAGCACGTCCAGGTCTCTTTCTGCCACCGGTTGGTTTTCAATCCATCTTACTCCTCAAAACTTCAGGGGGAACTTAGCGAATCAAGTAGTTGAAGAGTACTCCGCACATCCTGACGGGACGTTCTTAAACAGGCTGTACAAACACTGGAGGAATGCATCAATTTTCCAACCTGTCTTTTTTATTCCATCTTTGAATGAATTGTGCACATCCGTGCACAACCGTAGCTACCTACATTCGTGAGGTTGTAGTTTGGCTGCCTCGGTTTTCACGATTTTCCTCATTCAACTGCTTCATTACTTTCAGTTAACATGGGGATCGTCCATTATGAGTTGACCCGACTTCTTCAAAATACTAGGTTTAGCTTCAAAACATTCCTCCAATCTGTCGATTGGACTTGCCAGTGTACGCGTTGTGCTCAGAAAAGCCGAGACAATGTACCTGGATTCCACCATGCCCTTCATTTCAGTAACGGACGCTAACATCCATCCTTGCAATTTTCGAGTAAACGCAGGCCATTCAAAAAGTATGGCGCAACGTCTTAAATCACTTTTGAAAGAGAAGGAGAAAATTAACTGCAATCATAAAAGGATTCGTAAATTACACTATTCGACTGAAAAGACCTGATCGACATAGTCAAACCGTATTCCTTTACGACAACGCCAGGCCTCATGTTGCACAAGTCATCAAAGCAGCACTCCAATAGCTCGAGTCCTTCAGCATCCGCCGTATTTTGCGGACCTAGCACCGACCGATTACCGTCATCCGGGGACAAACTGATCATCGTAGTGAAATTGATCAAAGGCACTAATGAAAACAAACTGAAATTTTTGAAAGTATTTTTCAACCAAATTTAAAACTTTTCTATATGACACGTTCAATAATCATCAGTAGGTTCTTTTCGTTAGTGATTCTTATCGAATCGCTTATGAAATTGCTTGAAAAAATATCTTTTTTTGAGCCGCATTTTCGTTTCCATTTTTAAGCATATTTTTTTTATTAATTCGTTTATTTTTATCAGCTACTTAAGTTTAAGGGATCCGAATAAGCATGATAATAAACACATCAAAACGATATTAACAGACGCTAAAAATATCAATTCGAACTGTGCGGGTTCTTTACGAGATGAAACAGCAATCAGATAATTAAAATTACTGAAATCAATTTTACAAAAAAGCACAATGAAAGACAACTGTATTTCTCAACCAGACAACTAATGTTGGGCCCAATTTTCTCAGAATCGGTCGAACCGAATTGAACTCGAGAAATTTCATTTGAAATCTCATTTTGTTGCATTTGAGAATCTTTCAAAGTTTTATCGTAATCGGTTCACGGATTCCGGAGATATGGAGAAAATGAGGTTCAGTCCAGAATCCAAAACAGTACAAAACGCGTCATATGGAACTTCATGATTTCTCGAAAACAACTTATTTGTGATGATTTGAAACCTATATGATCTCATTGACGTAACCCGGATAAGTTCTGGATCAGGTTTCCGAGGAAAATGACCACACTATGACCAGAACCAAACCACATCATGTGACATATCGAGCTTCATGGTTTGACAATACTAGCTCATTGGTGACCATTTCAAGGATTTTTTGCCACATTAGGGTGACCCGGACCATCTCCGGATGAGCTGTAGCTCAAACATCAGATCGAGATATGAGAAAGGCACGACTGCACCTTCAGGCGGATTGAACAAGATTTTATATTATCAAACCCTTGAATTATCATTTATATTACCATAGGTAAAGAAATTCGTGAATTTCTATACATTTTCGTGTATATAACAGTAGAAAATAATAAAAAAAAATATTGATCAATTTCACTTCAAAGGCATGTTTTGAAAATGCCGGAATTTGAGGTCTCAGAAAAAAAAATTGATGCCAAATGTCTTAAAATTACATGACACGTCAGGAATAACAGTTGTTTCGAAAAAAAATTTTACACACAAGTTGGGAGAACTTTTGTTCCCACCGTCATATGTTCCCTAACACAGCTATCAAAACGAAAGTGCCTGGGGAAAATGGCATTGCGAATAGTACAAGTTGGGAAACTTTTGCTCTCACCGTCATATGTTCCCTAACACAGCCATCAAAACCAAGGTGCCTTACATTACATGGCGTTTGTTCAAGTTCTTTACTTACACATCAAATATGTTGAATTAAATTGAATTCGAAAATTGTTTCATTCAGTCTGTTGAGGCACCTGCAGTTTCATTAATTCATGCCACCTTGTTTTGATATACCCTGGGCGCCACTGTCGACGAATAACATATTGTTTTGTTATTGTTGACAATTGTTGGGTGAAATGTATAGAATAAATAATGTGATAGATAGTGAAAAAAGTGAAAGGATTTATAATTGGAAAGATTACAAGAATTGAAGAGTGAAATTAAATTATATTGAGATTTAAAGAGTTGGTGAGAGAAACTAGAACAATCAAATTAGCACAGACGAAGAATTTGAATTTTAATTACAGAAATTATAAGATTTCAGAAACTGAAAGGAGATTGAAAGAAAGGGAAAGATTGAAAGAAGTAGTCAAAGAAGAAACTATTCATGTAAGTTTTTTTTGTAAAGAAATGATTATGCAAAATATTTATAATATAAACGTTTCAGTTTTGAGCCGTTAAATTAAAAATATACGAGCTGCAAAAAAGTAGTTTGGAATCGACCCTAACTCCTGAAAATCGCGCCAACACAGTCAATAATTTAATCCGTACAAACAAATGATTACTAAGCCAACGGTAGTCCCACGTCAACCTTGCGATTATATCATAAATATAACCCACCCATTTTTTAAAAATTTCACTCTCGTCTAGTTCGATTTGTCATTCTAATTTGAGCGGAGACGAGCACAACGAAATAAAGACAGCACAAATTTAATCATCCGTTCTTTTATGATGATAAGTTATACGTATGAACTGAAGAACATTCGTTTTATATTTCGGTGGAAGACATAGAAAATTGTACTATGGATGCGTTAGCATAATGTCATCTGTTGGTAAATAGCAATCAAATATTGAGGTGGGGCCAGGTGCTAATCGTACAACGATTCGACAGTCGATTCCGATCATCGATGTAGTTTTCATAAAACTGTAAAACAATACCAGTCAGTGTGGAATTTACAATTGTTGCTGTTGACGTCAATGTGATCTGTCTAGAAATCGTTTAATATTAATGCGAAATGCAGAGATAATTCCACGTTCCACAACCGCTGTGTTTGTTGGGCATGCTATAAGTACTATAGTGCGGAATGTGGTTTTGATTGCGAATCACCAGCTGCTTCGTGTGTCGATAAACAACAGAAAGTAACATCAACTGCTGCGAGCAAAAAAAAACTTATTGAAAACATAATATTGTTTCGCTGTGGCTTCGATGGTTCACTTCTGACCGGAATATGTTTGAAAATAAACAACTAAAACGATCTGTCCCAGTGCGACTGTAGGGATAAAAGAAAAAAAACAGATGGAAAGATGTCTGTGCCTCCCATATTACACACAGATAATCAAACAAAACAGAATTCGAACTCTGCTCGTATTTCCATTCTCCCGCGAGTCGATGCTTTCGCAAGGACCGGTCGGGATACGAGTAGCACTGTGGGTTTATCTTAGGATGAAATTGCATCTGGTGCACAATGTCTGGAAAGTTTATTTGCGCGGAAGATGGGTTCATTGGATACAATTTAAAAAAGTCCAAACCTTGAAGGCGAGCTTTGCAGTTTGAATTACAGTTCGATGCCTTTCTGAGCTTTCCTAAATATTGTTTTACAATTAAGGAGCATAACATCTATGATACTTCAATTTTTTTAAATAAGACAGACAAATATTGAACTGCATTGTGCACCATATTTTTTATCACTGCACTTGACCCTTTTTGGTTGATTATCTCCAACCTCGCTATTATCGTACCGCCTGCAAACAAGAGCTCACCCACAGACACGATCCGAAGAGTGACTTAATCGCTTTCCCCAATAAAAAGGAGTACATAAACAATGCCGGGACAATACAACACGACCATCATCGCATACCGTTCGACGGCAGAGTCATCCAAGCATCATCCATTCAGATGATCATCTGTCTGCGGCAGACAGATGATAGAGAGTGCTGTGAGCTGCCCCGAAATATGAGTAGATGAAGATACCGCATATTTTGCGGCGAACGAGCTCGAGAGTAAAACGCTTTCCGTTTTGGGAAGCGCCCCGCCCCCTTTTCGATTGCGCTGAACACCAGTCAGTAATCGAAGTGATGGAGAGTTTGATGTTTTATGCAATATTTTCCAAATAAGGAAGAAAACAAATTCAGTCGAGATGTGCTTTTGAAACTTGTTGTTTTCTTGTGTATACTACTATGTTTATTTTGGAGTCGTCCGCTACAGTTTACACTGTTGTTAAAACGATCCAATCAGAAATTATCGCAACGGGTCCGCAATCAAATATACTCGGAATGCGTTTCCAAAACAAACTGTGTCAGCTACTGACCCGTGGATTCTCTAAATGTGACTGCAGACCGATTTGTTTGTCTGGATACAATGCTTGATGATTCTATTTTCAGTGGCAGGCCATTTCTTATTTTAGCGAATTCGTGTTTACTCCACCGAACGCAATCGAAAGTTTTCTACGAAAGAAACGTTGAGTAAACAGTGCTGATTTTATTCAAACGGCCGCCTACACGATTTGTTCAACAGTTCCCAGGTTATTAAGTTAACCTTAAGGAACTTTTCATTCCAATTACACTCTGTCCAGCTTCTATAAGACCACCCTGATTCTATTCCGTTGCAACACAAACAATTAGAATATCAACAAGATACATTCATACATTGTTGACTGCTTGAAATAAAGTGTATCTAGGGTCAATTTCGTTCAAAGGAGTTGTTTGTTTATTTATTATCCTTAAATATGATAATTTCAGCTGTCCAGTTTCTATAAGACTATTTCAAAATTCATAAGTATTATGATTGAAAAAATCAAAATGATCGTCTGATTTACATGTCTATAATTGACAACCTTGCCATTTCGAAAAAATCGTGTTGGAATACTATTTTTCAAATTCTGCTGAACGGATTTCTCAATATTTTTCCATGTTTCCGAAATTGCGACCTTGAGCTCTTCAATCGTGGTGTACCGTTTTCTCTCAGTGTAGATTCTGCGTACAAGTATCCCCCTAAGATATTCAACAGGATTCAAGTCTAGAGAGCGAGCTGGCCAGTCAAAAAATTTAGGTTTTTGGTCCTTAATCCATTGCTTAGTTTCCCTTGCTGGTATGAATAGTAGCTGGGATGTATTTTTTTTGTGACGATATCCACGCAAAAACGGTAAAAGAGAGGATTCCAGAACATGTATGTAATCTTCGAATGATGTAGAAGCTTTCCGGTTGCACAGAATCCCACCTAAACCATGCACAAAACATTCATATATTTACAGTTTTCATATGATGAAGAAAATGCAAGCCAGACGGTTGAAATTGTGAATGATATTTATGGTACCGATACTGTTGTGCAATTCCAAATGAAATCGAACTGAAAATGCAAATTTTAAAAACTTTTTTTAATTCGAACAAAAGTTTGTCATCCGTCTGGGTTGGAGGAAATATAAGTTTCCCACAGCATTTGGGAATTTTTTGAATCAAGTGTAACTTTTGAAAAAGGCGTATCGATTTTAGTAAGTAAAATCTTTGATAATTTATATCTCAAAAACTATGACTCGTACCGAAATAGTTTCTTAGAAAGAGATATGAAGTATTGATGTTAAAACGTCAACAAAACATACACTGAGAAAAAAAAATTAGTACTCCTTTTTTATTTCCAAAAAAAACTGAATGAAAATGAAAAAAAATATTTTTTTTAAATTTTTTCATATGTAATAGAAGTTATGTAGAAAAATTAAAAAATGGGTATAAGATGGTAAAACTAGTTTTGACGAACTTTGTGGAACATCGAATTTTTATGAATTTTTGAAACTTCGAATTTTTGTATCTTAACAATCATTTTTAGCCACAAAATATGAATCCTGATGTGATCTTTATCTATTAACAATGGATTTCTGTCTGTCTGTCTGATTCTTATGGACTCGGAAACTGCTGAACCGATCGACATGAAAACTGGTATGTAGGGGTTTTTGGGGTCGGAGAAGGTTCTCATGATACTTCGAGACCCCTCCCCCCTCTCTGAAGGGGGGCTCCCATACAAATGAAACATAACTTTTTGCATAACTCGAGAATTAGCAAGCGAATAAAACCAAATTAGGCATATGGAGATTTTATTGTGCAATAAATGTTTCTCTGATGGTTAGACACTCCACCCCCTTCTCTAAGGGGGGCCTGCCACACAAATGAAACACGAATTTCTACTTTATTCGAGAATTAATCAAGCAAATGAAACCAAATAAGGCATATAGAGGTTTTAGGGTGCAATAAATGTTTCTATGGTGGTTAAATACTCCTCCCCCTCTCTTAGAGGGGGATACCATACAAATGAAACACAAATTTCTGCATTACTCGAGAACTAATCAAACAAATAGAATCAAACTTAGCATAAAGAGGTTTTAGGGATCGATAAACGTTTCTATGGTAGTTCGAGACTTCTCCCCCCCCCCCCCTCTCTAAAAGGGGGCTGTGTGCTGAATAACTCGAGAATTAATAAAACAAATGGAGCCAAATTTGGAATGTGAGGGTTTTGGGTACGAGAAATGTTTCTATGGTGGTATGACACTCCTTCCTTCTCTGGAATGGAGAGGGGGATCCATAAAAATAATACACATATTCCAACAAAACATGACAATTGAAAATTTTCGGAAAACTCTGAAGGAAAATGGGAAAATTCGGAAAATTCAATTTGCATATGTTCTTTAATTACATAGTGACAAGCATTGATCATTTGATGTTTGCGCTAATGAAATTGATCTTTATTCGGAAGTGGAAATGGATTTGAATGTGATAAAACGCACTCCTACATCTTTTTCTATCTATATAAATTAAAATGGATCGCCGAAAGTGTTGATAAGAGCAAAACTCGAGGAAGGAAATGTCCGATTTAGGGCTGTCTTCATTCTATCATATTTTCTGTATCAAACATTTATTCCATGTAACGGAAAAACATGTTATTTGCAAGTGGATGAAAAATCTTGCACGAGAATTGTGTCTGAAAATAATCTGATATTATAATGTCGAGTTTTGGCAGAAGTACTGAAATTTTATAGTAAAAATAATTTTAAAGGGTAGATTAGAAGATCCATCAATGAACAGTTCTGCAATTGGACCGATGAACGTGCGCTTGGTAAGAAAACGTTGATGTAATAACGAAAAATAAATTTTGGGCGGGAGGAAGTTTGTCGGGTCAGCTAGTTTAAAGTAAAAAATCCTTTTATCAATCTTCTTCTAAATGCAGCCATTCTCGAGATTCATTCTTGAAAAAACATTTCTAAATTACTGTCTTTTTCAATTTTAATTTTTTGTTAAAATTAAATATATGTATTTTTTAATTTTTTTTTTTCATTTAAAATAGATGTCATGAAGAAAATTCAAAAAAATTATTCCAAGATGGTAAAACTAAAACAAAAAAAACGAGATAACTATAAATCTCGACTAGTAATGCAATTTTAAGACATTTGGCATCCAACTTTTTTTTCGGTGAACTCAAATTTTAACGTTTGTGACACCAGTAAATGAAGTCCGAATGAGCTAGTATTTTGCATAGGGTATATTATCGTGCAAATCAACATTTCGTAGCAGGTTCCGAATGAAAAATCGAAATAACTATTTTTATTGGCACCCCAAACCATACTTTTCGTTTCGTATTCGAAAAAAAAAACCCGAAAAAAAGTCTCAGAGTGCCGATTTTTGACAAAAAAAATTTTTTCGAGATGACACCATATCTCGTTTCATGCAATTTTAAGACATTTGGCATTAATTTTATGTTTTCGAAAACTCCGATTTTCTTTACACCTCCCTTGTGTAATTTTTCGATTTTCAAAAAACTCGAATTTTGACCGCTTTGCGACACTCTTCCTTAAGTCCGATTGAGCTGATATTTTGCATAGGGTGTTTTTTCGAGGTGGTGAGCATTTTTCATGGGGTAATTTTTAGAAATTCGAGATAACCATTCTCATTGGCGCCCATAATCTTGGGCGAAACATCGTTAGCCCTTATGAACAGGTTGCCATGGTTGATCAATCTAACAATTTTATTCCGGAGGAATGAGTCACAGCTGATGAGCCATACTGGGATGCTAGGAGTTTTTCTGCTTTCCCTCAGTATGGAAGCTAGCTAAAGTGATATCAGCTCTGAAACCGGAGAAAGATCCTTGTGTCCCTAAGAGCTACCGGCCCATTAGCATGATATGTGCACTCTCTAAATTGTTCGAGAAATGCATCCAAAGCCGAATTCTTACTTTTGCGGGTTTGCGATCTCCTAGACTTGTTCCGTCTGAAAACTTTAGAATACGGTTCGGTGACTCACTTATCGAATGGTCCAAAGAAGTGGTCTACTTAGGACTCACTCTAGATAGTCATCTGATTTTTAGGTCTCACGTTGCTAGAATCGTCAGGAAATGTAATATTCTGCTCCGGTCGTTCTATTTATTGATTTGAAGAAACTCTAAACTTTGTCTGAAGAATCAGATGGTTGTCTACGAACAGATCATTGCTGGAAGCTGGTGTGCCCAGACACACAGACTGAGACACCAACGCGTTCAGAATAACTTTTTGAAGATAATTCTGAATCTGTCCTACGTCGCTCGATTATATCCCAATCAGTCGAAATTACCCACCAATCTCTTATGAACGTAGGCAACCAAACAAAAAAAAAACTCATCATGTGATCAATTTTATTTTTCACAAAAGCATATCAACGGTCATCAAACCACAAATCATAACTCGAAAGTCAGATGTCTGATTAAAAAGTTGGAAAATTTATGAACGTTTCAAATACAACTTACTTGCATGCTTGAAAATTGAACTCAATACAGTGGAACCCCGATTATCCGCGAAAGCAAGCTCTGTAGTAAATCTGTAGGCCTTCCCAGAATTTATCAGTGAATGATAAGCTCATACACCTTTGTTTTGGTTATGGTCACTAGAATGGAGATATGAAATTTTAAAAATTGATGACATTTCAATATTTTGCGAGACCGTAACTATTGAAGAAAAGTAATAAAAAATTGAATCTATATGCTATAGGAAAAAATAATATATAACTCTAAGATTTCATTCTAACGAAAATCGTGGTCCAGAAATGTCTATACGATTTCGAAACCACAGTCGTTATGTCCAGCAGCAGTATCCATTTTCTATTTTCTAAATTGAGTACTAGTATTTTCTAGGTTGAGTACTAGTACTCCTGGGTCAAATTGACTGTTCACGGAGTACCAAGTTTCACAACGGTACGTGTGATTAGCATTCGCCCATGGAAGGAACAGCGCAATATCCAGAGTGGTCATCACGTTTTCCACCGAAACTGATTATAACTATCCAGCGTTATATACACCCGGGTGCACTCATTCCTCCGCTCGGAAGCAAAGTACTAACCATTCCACCCAATGGAAGCGTCATTCCTATCCAAACTGCTCACTATACATTACATCATTAGATATGGGCCCATAATTCACGGCTGGAAACGGTACGGATAACACCTACGTGCACAGAAAAGATATAGATCACCACTGAAGCCTGCTATCGCGTAGGGGTAGTGGGGGCAAAGTGGTCACATGCTTGTTTGAAGAGTTTAATGACTTTTGAGTCACCCTGTACTTCAGTAGAGCTTTCGCATGTCAAAATACAAATAAAAACAGAAATTACTCTCTCGATAGCCATTCGGTCGTAGTTCTGTGCGCATGGTATCTAAGGAATTTCTCGTGAAATTGAGTTTATTCAAACTGACATGTTGGACAAATCATCAGTTTGGACGACTGTTCACATATTCTAGGAGAGGTGAACAGATATTTTGTTTAATCTCGACGATTAGTTAGCATAGACATTATTATCGTGTTTGGGGGCAAAGTGGTTATAGGTGAATAACATCTTACAATGTTCTGTTTACTAAAGCTGATATACCGCATCACATTCTGCTCTTGAAGAACATCCTTTTGTGACTTTGACCGTGGATAAATATACCACTCCAACTAAACCAAGCCTCATTATGCGGAACGTTATGTGTTTCTTACTACGCTTTTGTATGCAAGAGAAAATTTAAATTGAGACTCTAGGTGAATAGGCCAATAGGGCATAGACCAAAAAAGTTCGATTTTTCACCTTTTTTATAACGATGAAAAGTGTACTATTTCGATTTTTTATAGTAAAAGCCGTTTGCTATCTTGAAGAACAATGAGTTGAACTATAATATTTTTCGAGAAACGGGAATTAAATTGGTATGTGGGCGCTGGAAATGGGCATATTCCTTAGGGCAGGGTGGCCACTCGATTTCAATTTTTGAATTCCCGCATGGTCTCACGAAATTCCCGATTCTCAAAAATAAAAATTCAATTATTATTGAATATTGTGTCTTTAGTTAGAAATCGATTTTCGGAACCCAATTGCGAAAATATTTTTACTTTATGGTACTTTATGGAACCGCAAAGTTCCGCATATGACAAAATATTGAACTGTCTGTTTACTGTTGATTGATGTTTTATGGCTGGAGAAGGATGGGTGTTATGGTCGAACATAGCTTTTATGTGCTGATTGATTCTTGACACCTAGAAATATGATAATGGACCATCCACATACCACATGGAAGTTTTTGGGAGGGAGGAGACTGACACTATAAAATGTCCAACATTTTAAACAGAATTATTTATATTGACAAATCAAGTTTATCAATACCTTCACCTGATTTATTTGAAACTCATTGTTGGAAAAAAAAACACTGTTTATTTGAAGTTTGTGAAAACATAAACATAATCGAAAATCGGAAAAATGTTTGTATCAATTGATAGGGAATATTTCTACGCATCTATCGCATTTAATCAAATGTTATTTTTAATTAGATAAACAATTGAATAACTGTAAAACGTTAAGCGTTACTGCCTCGTTTTGATTGGCCCGATTTACGGTTTTCCCAACACAGACTTCAAAATCAATGTACCTGTGGGAATCCGCTTTGCAAATATACATGCAAGTAGGGGGTATTTTTGTTCCCACCGAGCTGTGTTTCCCTAACACGGACTTCAAAATCAATGTGCCCGGGGGAATCCCCTTTGTCAATACATATAAGTCGGGGGTATTTTTGTTTCCACAAAAATGTGTTTCAAATCAAAGATGCCTGGGGGAATCCACATTGCGAATATATGCATGCTGCGAGTACTTTTGTCTTTGTGGAGACCGAAATATGTTTCCCTGAAAAGTACTTAAAAACTGAGAAGCCTGGGAAAATCGTACTATCAGATACTAGAGGGGTGAATAAACTTTCGCGGTTCGAGAAATGTAAAATGAAATGATTGTTCGATAATTCTTCCGTTCACATATTTTGGTAGTTCTAGGCATCATATCAAACGTAAAAGGAAGTTCATCAAATTTACTTGTAACGAAGAACATAATCTATTACGCAATACATGAATTGATCTTACATAGCAACTGTTCAAACCTTTTACTTATAAAGCAAAAATGCAAAAAAGCAATTCAATTAAATTCGAAAGTTGTTTCATTCAATCGATAATTTAATGAATACAATACAAATGCTTACTAAGAGTATGGTAGTCCCACGCCAACTTTGCGGTTATTTCATAGATATAACCCACCCATTTTTTTATTTTAAATTCATTTTGAATTAATTTTAAGTAATTGTTTATTTTTTTGTCTGTCGCAATCCGACGCTTCGAGACTCTTTCCCGTAGCCTCTGTCGGGCCATTTCGAGCATTTCTGGAGTGGATTTCTGGATTTCTTCAAATTAGTTTTCTTCTTGTGAGTCCCGTTAAAAAATTGGTTGAAAACATTTTATAAATATTTTGAGAGCAAAACGCTGGTGCGCACTTTTGCCCCACGAGCAATTTTACAACTAATCGCATTTCTAAAAAAAAAGCTCTTGAACTGTTTCACAAAAACGAATACGCATTATTATCTACTACAGATAAAATGAAGGTTTCCTTGACAATGTATTTTCGAACTTTCCCGTTATTTTAGGTAACTAAATCGCCATCCCCAAAATTGAAAAAAATAGACAAAACAATGCAAAATTTTCTTTCCTCATAAATTTTTGCCACTTTAATGAAATGTATCTTGTTTGTATGTGTGAACTGCTGGTGTAATAATATGTCAAACGAATAAAGGGTGTGTCACATCAAATTGCATCACGGAAAAAACGCTGTAGAAATTCGCCCAGTAGACCGATCCTTTAGAAAATTTTAGACAGTAAAATAAAAACTATTAAACAACTTTTGGCATTTTCTTTTTATTCATACTTGGAGCCCAAGCCCGTATGCTCGCACCTTCCTCTTTACCCCGTCCATAAGGTTCTGTACAACGTCAGGTTGTAGTTTTTTTTTTAACAGAAATCCATTTTCTCTTGAAGTCCGCCTCCGATTTGACAACTTTTGGGTTCTTCCAGAGGGCCTGCTTCATAATCGCCCAATATTTCTCTATTGGGCGAAGCTCCGGCGCGTTGGGCGGGTTCATTTCCTTTGGCACGAAGGTGACCCCGTTGGCTTCGTACCACTCCAACACGTCCTTTGAATAGTGGCACGAAGCGAGATCCGGCCAGAAGATGGTCGGGCCCTCGTGCTGCTTCAATAGTGGTAGTAAGCGCTTCTGTAGGCACTCCTTAAGGTAAACCTGCACGTTTACCGTGCCGGTCATCACGAAGGGGGCGCTCCGCTTTCCGCAAGAGCAGATCGCTTGCCACACCATGTACTTTTTGGCAAACTTGGATAGTTTCTGCTTGCGAATCTCCTCCGGAACGCTGAATTTGTCCTCTGCGGAGAAGAACAACAGGCCCGGCAGCTGACGAAAGTCCACTTTGACGTAGGTTTCGTCGTCCATTACCAGGCAATGCGGCTTCGTCAGCATTTCGGTGTACGGCTTCCGGGCTCGCGTCTTCCCCACCATGTTTTGCCTTTCGTCGCGGTTAGGAGCCTTCTGAACCTTGTATGTACGCAGGCCCTCCCCCTGCTTGGTCCGCTGGACGAATGAACTTGACAAATTCAGCTTATTGACGACATCCCGGACCGAACTTCTCGGATCACGTCTAAGCCCTTAACTACGCGCTTGTGATCTTTTTCTCTGACGGAGCATCCATTTTTGCCATTCTTCACCTTCCGGTCGATGGTTAGGTTCTCGAAGTATCGTTTTAGTACTCTGCTGACCGTGGATTGGACGATTCCCAGCATCTTACCGATGTCCCGATGTGACAACTCCGGATTCTCGGAATGAGTGCACAGGATTAATTCACGACGCTCTTTTTCGTTCGACGACATTTTTCCAAATTTACGAAAAATTGACAGTGAAGCATGGCCAACGTGATCTATACACTCTTATCTGATTATAAGCGAAAGCTGAAGAAAAAAATCCTAAAAATTGAATTTCTACAGCGTTTTTTCCGTGATGCAATTTGATGTGACACACCCTTTACACTGTTGCTGGTTTTTTATGCTCGTTTGCTTCGAAAAGGCCAATGCGCACTTTTGTCCCGCACTACTCTACTCATTCTTGTTTTATCTCCGCAAGCGCCAGGCAAATGTTGTTTATCGACGAATACTTCCAAGCATAAACTCCATCCGTTTCTTCGCTATATCCGGACTGTTGGAAATCACATCCGGGTTAATACACGTTAGGTAACAAGTGATGGGATATGTTAAAGGTGATCGTATGAACAATTTCTTTAAAAATCCGCAGTAGAGCTGGTACGAAATATTAGGACATCTTCACAGGTAATTTTGGCGGGAATCCCGTGCTGTTTTGAGTGCGGATTTCGTTGCAAATCCAACTTCTATACTTCTAGGTAGGAGTAGAATGGTTTCTGTGAGTTCGAGTTCAAGAAGTGATTTAGATTTCACTCTCAGTCGTTCGGGCTTCATAATTTTCTATCGTATTTCAACCGTAACACAAAATTGTATAGACAATGTGTCGGTTGAACGAAGGCAGTTCGAGTGAGACAGAAACAAATTGCGATAAAAACAAGACGTTCTTCAAAAGAAAGTTGTTGTATTTCGTGAGACATTTTAACGCGCTAAACCACATTCAGTCACATTTTAGAGTGCGGAAAAAAACACTGGACAAAAAAAATCTCGACTTCATGAAGCCATTCCCGACTTTTTCCCGCTTTTCCCGAATGGGTGGCCACCCTGTTAGGGTGACCACTATGCCCCCACTTCCCCTATGTGCGGATATGGTGAACACGACGCTGCATGATGATGGAAGGAATCGTCGACCCGTCACTAAGCAAATCAAATCACGCTCAAATTAGCACAACCATATGGGCATTATTATGGCCGCCTGCCATTTAAACGGATGCATTTCGGCGAACTGTTGAATGCGGAATGGGGGATAAATTGCATTTGGAGCCATTAGGAGCATGTCTCAGTGACTGTAAGTCAGTAAATCATTATTCATTGCATCGTTGATTGTGGAAAATTCTACCGTGTTCAGAATAACTATTTGAATAATTACAAATTCAAATCGACAATAAATAATGTTATTAACAAGCCCGATCACAGGACAAAACACCTTCATCAACTATCGTTCATAACTATCATCTCCATCAAATCGGAAGACTACGACAATTGGGACATCGGAATCAGTTACCGCACCATCACAATCCTTTTGGGTGCACAGGATGTGCACAATGGCCACTTGCTTGCAAAGAAGCTTGATTGCCATGGCCGCAGATCCTCTTTAGCGTAGGCAAGCGGCGTTCGGAATAGGGCATTAAAGGAAGAGGCAAAAAAAAACTATGTCACTTTGTCATTACGAGGGGGATGGCTGGCAAAACCGGTCCACATAAAGTGGGGCACAGATAACAGTAATCAATAACTGTCGGGGTAAACAGCGACGACAGTCGAGGACGGTGAGCGTCATAGTGTCCCATACTGAGTTCCTTCTGTGTTTGGGGATTAATCCGGTAATCCCAAGATTCGTTACGGAGATGTAGCGTTGACAGTCTGGCGATGACGCGCGAGCGAGCTGATTTATGTTCCCCGTTGCCAATCACCGTAATTTAGTTATTCGGAAAGGAAACGGATCAAAGGATTTAGTTCTTGTAACCGATTATAATTTGATCAGTAGCACGAAGCACGACTATGATGATTGCTGGCTCGATTCCCTGGAATAGGCCCGCCTTTGCGAGTGACACATGTTAGAAAAGCTAGAATCAATTCGAAGAAATGTCCGTCTTATACTCATTATAATCCGTCAGATGAGAAGTCAATAGAAAACATCGGTAATTGGCATGAAACAAACGGATGTTTTAGAAAATCACATATATTCGGGTGGGACATTTTGGATTGTTGATGTGAATTAGAAAACTGTTTGTCATGTTTTACTATGTTCATTCAACCCATCAATAGAGATTTAAATTACGAATGTCGTTTTAAAAAGGGTACATGAAATGGTATAATTGATAATAATAATGAAAATTGAACACACAGGGAGAATCAACGATTATAATGACATCTGCGCATTTTGCGAATACTGCGACAATGGAAATGGAGATTAACCCTTCACAATCGTTGTCTGCTCTTAGCCACTACAGCAAGGAATTAAACTAAATATTTTACCCTGCCATGTAATCATTTACACATTTAACGTGGGACTACGTCTAACCGGAATATATGGGGTGTGAAATGAAAACCTAAATACAGAACATATTGGAAAAAATGAAAGATTTTCGAATTTCTTAATAGATCGGAGAGATGTTTGCATTAGTTGATAGGAAATATCTCTACGCATCTATCACAATTAATAAAATGTTATTTTTCCTGAGATAAGCAATTGAATCGAGTCTCAGGAGCAGGAATCATAAAGAAGTTTGACATGGAATCATACACATGGTGCCAATACTCGAATAATCAATAAATCCAAAATAATACATCTTTCAACGCTTCTTAGTGCCTTGTTCAATGTTTCTGAATTTATTATGATTTATGATTATGACAATTTTTCCCGGTAGATTAGTTTTATGCTTCGAATTATTCTCTGGTCCATTGCTGAAGCAATAGATACTGCATTCGGTATTTGTAGAAAAAGCTCATATTGATTAATTATAAGAAAAAAATATAGGAGGTTGTGTTCAAGACACGACCGCATTGTTGACATAGAACTACGCTGTGGTTTAATTCAAGTTGTTTGTTTATAACTGCGGATTTTATTTTATAATGATATGAAAGTTTTGAAATAACCATTCTACCGGTTAGGTCGCTTGAAATGTTTTTTTTTATATTGTAGAATTATTTGACGATAACTTTGATGATTCATTCTTGTGCTCGTAGAACAATACATGCTCGCGATAAGCGCAGCTGTCGTCCTTAGTGGAAAAAAATTGCTACTGGCAAGCGAATCCAAATCACATACATAATTCCAGAACGACATTTACTTTCTTGGTGACTGAATAAACGAAATAAATTCTATCGGTTAATCTCAACAACCTCGAAAAGAGTAGCACTGCTTCATTATGATGAAGATTAGCGCAAATGCAATCCTAGTTGGAAGCAGTTTTGCGACTGGCACGCGAGTCCAAATAAATTAATGACTTAGTATAACTTATCGAGTTGGAAGCAGTTTTGCGACTGGCACGCGAGTCCAAATAAATTAATGACTTAGTATAACTTATCGAGTAACTAGTCCCCAAATATTTTTTGGTGCACAGCTTTAACACCTGCTTCACCATAGCGCCAGTTCAATGCATTGATGACAGAAAACAAACAATGTTAACTGCTTGGAAGAAGGCTGAATATTTGCCTCAGCAGACTCATTACTAATACCCTAGCGTAAATATCTCCCTCTCGCTATCTCCCCTCCTTGTTTATATTCATGATTACGACTGCATAATTTGCAACACAAAACAATCGTCAATCATAGCATAAAAAATTAGGCGATTTTTGCATCGTTAAGGGACCAATGCACACGGGAGCAGATACAAATGGGGTTTCAGCGTAGCGAAACAGGTTATGAAGCACGCACGCACGCACATAAATATCCATATATCGATGGCTTGAAGCAACTAAATATACACACAGTTATCTCCGTTTGCGTTATTCTCAATAGAAGCCTTTTCTGTTAATATTGCCAGTCTAGATTAGATCAGCTGTCATCCTTTGTGAAGAGATTTTTCCTACCGTCATACGAAACCAAATCACTGACAAAATTCCAGAACATTTAGAGACCTCAACGAGTGAGTAATTTGGTCGCGTCCACAGCTCAATCCGAAACGAAGACATGTGATGACGCAAAACAAGGAAGAACGAGCGACATTCATTGCTTTGAATACAGAACGATACTGAAAGTTTGCCTTCCTTACTTGCTTGAGACTTTAAACTTCTTCAGTTCATTCGTCTCTAGACCCTCGGAAGACTTTATCCATCATATTACTCCTCCATCCCCATTACTTTGAAAAACGCACGCGATCCCTCGCCGTCCAGCTCGCCCAGCAACGATGTTGTCAGCCGATTTCCTCACGAATAATGAAAGTTTGCCTCAGCGAGATACACTGTTAAAATATTCCCCTCCGTTCGTCTTCTTTTCCTTTGTTCATAGAGACTTTACATCTTACGATTACTCCTTCTCGTTATTGACAGCTCTGGTCGGGAAAGCACACAAATGGACAGAACAAATGTACGAGGAAATGGTAATGCTTCCAATTTTCATCAATTTAAACCATATACAGACTATGGGTTTGTAATGTATAGCATATCAAACAAATCTTAGGGAGTTTCAGATTCGTTTGGTATGTAAATCGCCAAAATCCATTCACGGAAAAATAGTTATTAACGTTAACTTTATATTCATAAAAACGTGACCTGTTGAAAAAACTCTTTTAACTCTTTTTTTTAAAGAGTTAATGTAATCTTTTAATAGTTTGAAAATTAAACTAGAGTCGTCGCGATTGTCGAGAATATGCATCTAGTTGAAACTATCCATTACTCGGTTGATAACTTTCTGCCACAAACAATATTTGAAGCTTACGAATGCCGAAACTCTTATTAAAACTAAGGCACTACTATAATAGCAAGTGCTTCAAATTTACGTACGAATTTCTTAGTTTGCAAGTGAATCATTTTTTAGTTTCTTTAAAATGTTATCTTTGATGTTCAACTTTCTGGTGCTCTGGTCACGTAAGTCTTGACATGAAAGTGGTCACTTGCTGTAACATTCAAGTTGAGATTGAGCTTGGGTAGACTGTACAATTCGTAGTTGCTCTCCGTGATTGACCTGAACCAACCAAATTGCACAGAGAACTCACAGAATGACGCTTACTATAACATTCAAGTTGGATGTCGTCAAAAAACTAGTCAAAGCTCACACTTTTGATGTCCGGTTCGGTACATTTTTTAAATATACCACCGATTGGACTCACGCCTCGAAGGATTTTTTATCTCGCTTATTTGTCGTTCCGAAGGAACAAATATAAACTTTAATTCGCAAAAGCTGTCACAAAACTGATTCACCAGCTACCTTCAAATTGAATTTCGCCAGTTCATGAAATAAAATACTATACTACTGATTCTTACACGGATAAAACATGAGAAACGGCACAGGCCGTAAATCTCATTCCAAACAATCAAAGAGAAAGTTGCTCAGAATTATCCATAGTTGTTGATTCTGCGCTTATGAAAATAGTACGATAACAAAATCATTTTTTCTGCTTAATCCTCATTTTTTGTTCAATGAATTGAAATTTGCTTATTTTTTTTCTTTTATTTCGAAAAACGTGATATAAACGAAACATTTTCAGTGATAAAATCTAGAGTGATATAAATGAGACGTGATAAAAACGCCCAGTGGTATAATCGAGACGTCACTGTACATGCAAGTTGGGGGAACTTTTGTTCCCACCGACGTGTGTTCCCTAACACAGCCATCAAAACCAAAGTGCTTTAAATTACATTGCAAATTCTTTACTTGCACAGCAAATATCAATCCATCAATATTTCAATAGATACAAACAAATCAGTAATCAATAATTAGTAATCAGCCAACGGTAGTCCCACGTCAACCTTGCGGTTACATCACAGATATAGACCATCCATTTTTTTTATATTTCTTTCATTTTACAATGAAAGCTGTTTGGCAATGGGTAAGTGTGCATTCGATAGAACTCTTTCTGCTCTATATAACGATGTTGATTGTATTTTTTGAGTTATTCAATTTTATACTAGTTTTGAGGCTCAGAAATGGAATACAAAGGAGACAAAAATCAACATTTTCGACACCTGCTCTTCTTTGCTTTTTATCGAGGTCAAAAAGCTGCAGTGGCCACTCAATTTCAGTTTAAGAATTCTCGCAGTTTTCCTGACTTTATCCCGCATGATTTCACGAAATTCCCGACTCTCAAAAATGAAACTTCAATAATATTGTGTTGCTAGTTCAAAATTGATTTTTGAAACCCGAATTGCGAAAATATTTTAACTTTATTGTTTCCAAGTTCCGCATGTGATAAAAATTTGACGGTGTATTTCTCATGAACAAATTTTGGATTGGATGGAGGGTTTAGAAAATACGGACCCCACTTCTACTTACTCAGAATTCAAAAAAAAAGGTTGACGAGGGACGTGGGATTATTGATTGAATGAAACAATTTTCGAATTCAATTAAATTCAACATATTTGCCGTGTAAGTAAAGAATTTGCACAAACGCCATGTAATGTTAGGCACCTTGGTTTTGATGGCAGTGTTAGGGAACATACTTTGATGGGAACAAAAATTCCCCCAACTTGCATATAATGCGACTCTTCTATAACACTGGACAAGAATGCTTAGCAGAAATAGAAGCATATGAGACGAGACGAAGAAAATAACACGAAGTAGCACTTTTTAACGAGCCTGATTCTGATTCTTTTGACGTAGGACTATGTCTTACATTACGGGTGCCATATCAGAAAACAGGTCACGTTTTTATGAAATAAAGTTAAAATTAATAACTATTTTTGCTGCGGACGGATTTTAACAATTTGCACACCATTCGAATCGGAAATTTGTTTCGTGCAATTCCAAGGCATTCGGAATATTTTTTTTTAAAACCCCGATTTCCGGCGACACTAGAAAATGAGTCCGATTTTTATTGGCACACAAAACCGTACGATTTTTGATAAAACATTTTTTTCGAGATGACAGTATATCTCGACGTTTCATGTAATTCTAAGACATTTGACATCAACAATTTTTATTTTTGGGGGTCTTCGTAGCCACTTGGTTACACGTTCGCTTACTAAGCGATCGATCGTGAGTTCAAACTCAGGACCCTCAATTGACCATCTTTGTGTTGTTATAGAATAACTACGTCCAAGCAACCATCATCAGCGATGGAGATCGATCCACGGTCGAAATAAGATCGATTCATCCATACAACTGCTCTGCTCTGCAAGAAACATCGGGCTACTGTTCTATAAATAACCCAACAATGATCAATATCAACTGTCTCCGCTGTCCGGTCTGCTGAACAATGGAAGAACAGAAAGAATACACTTACGCCTAAATGGCTACTACTGTGTAATTTACCATAATGTAATGGAACAGAAAAACCTAACGCCTAAAAACGGCTACTGTGTAATTTACAATTTATAGAAACATAAACATATGTACATGTACACGATTAAAACTCGGTCCTGTTACAGCTAAAATGCTAATGAGCCTAATAAATAAATAAATGGGATAAAAAAAAAATTGCAAAAACCTGATTTCCTTCACTTACCCTTTGGGTGATTTTTCGATTTTCAAAAACTTAACCTCGCCCTTAAGTCCGATTGAGCTGATATTTTGCATAGTGTGTTTTTTCGAGCTGGTGAACATTTTTTATGGGGAAACTTATGGGGAAAATATCACCCTACTGCATAAACGTTATTCTATTTATTTGTTGGAAGACTTTTTCATTCACTATTGCTTCGAATAGTTTAGGAATGCAAAAGATAAAGGCAATTCCATGATTATTACTTACGTCAGATTTAGCGTCTGATTTAAAGATAGGTATTGAAAAAGGTTTTTTTCCATTCTTCTGGGAATTTTCCCGTTTGTAGTGACATATTGAAAATGCAATGTAAGGGAAGAGTGAGTTCCCTAGCCAGGTTCTTCAGGAATACTGGTGCTATTCCGTCAGGTACTGGCCCTTTCGTTCCGTATAATTTCTTCGATGCCTATATTTCTTATTGTGAAAGATAGTTCACCGATATGTCATCTGGATATTCCGGTAAAAATAATCGCAATTTTCTTCGAAAAATGTAGTACATACTTCCTGAAAAAACATTGCAAAGAGATTACAATTTTTTTTTCGAAGAATTCCCCACATCTTCATCGAGATGCATCTGCGATGGGAAGTTATTGCTTTTGAGCTTAGACGTTATTAAAGAATTTCTTCGGACATGATTTGACTTCGGTTTCGACCTTTCTATTATACTCTTCGTGTGCACTTTTAATGGCAAAACTTAGTTCTTGGGAAATATCCCGGTATTCTAGCAAATGATGGCTTTTGTCTATTTTGCATTTTTTGTGTGCTTTTTGTTTACTATTTTGACGAAGGATTACGTTTTTCGGGAACATATTGGGGTACAAATTGGAAATCAAAAATCGAGTACATCATGAAAATTGTCCAATTACAAACACTTATTGCTCAGTCATTTCATGATGGATTGATGAAATTTTTGTGTCAATCGATTTCGGCAATTTTCAATATTGAAGATGATAATATGTCATGAAACTAACGATCGAACAATTGAAAAATCTCAACCCTTATCCTAACGGAAATACCCTCTTCTGATTGGTCGAAATCGACGATACATGCGGCGGTTCATTAACAGAGACATCAAAACCAAGCTGCTAGAGACGTCGGTTAATCGTTCGATTAATTCAAATAATCGAATATCTGAAATTATAATCAAGTAATTTTGTACCGAATAATTTAAAATCAAAATATGAATACATCGAATAGTTGTCACTGTAATCGCGATTAATGAAAGAAGGGATTTTTCTCAAGGTTAATGCATTTTAGGTTAAGAATTAGGCTATATAAATTTTTTTATCCAACATTTTTCCTATCCAATAACTAGCTGACCCAGTAAACTTCATCCCGCCCAAAATTTGTGTTTTGTTGTTTTTTTTTTGTTTCTCCGTTACATGGAATAAATGTTTGATACAGAAAATATGGTAGAATAAAGACAGTCGAACCACCATAGAATCATTTATTGCACCCTAAAACCTCCATGTCCCAAATTTCGTTTCATTTGCTTGATTAATTCTCGAGTAATGCAGAAATTTGTGTTTCATTTGTACGGCAGCCCCCCCTAAGAAAGGGGTGCGGTGTATCTAACCACCGTAAAATCATTTATTGCACCCTAAAATCTTCATATGCCTAATTTGGTTTCATTTACTTGATTAATTTTCAAGTAATGCAAAAACTTGTGTTTCATTTGTATGACAGCCCCCCAAGAAAGGGGGCGGAGTATCTAACCACCGTGAAAACATTTATTGCACCCTACAACCTTCGCATGCCAAATTTGATTTCGTTTGTTTGATTTATTCTCGAGTAATGTAGAAATTTGTGTTTCATTTGTATGGCAGCCCTCCCTTAGAGAGGGGGGAGGGGTCTCAAACTATCGTGAAAACCTTCCCCGGTCCCAAAAACCCCTACATGCAAATTTTCATGTCGATCGGTTCAGTAGTTTCCGAGTCCATAAGAATCAGACAGACAGACAGACAGAAATCCATTCTCATATTTATTGATGGAACATCGACAACCTGATAGACCACGCGACCAGGATGACAACATGATACAGGTCGGACTCGATTATATACAGACTCGATTATATGTGATTCGATTATATACAGTTTTGGACTCGATTATATACAGTTGGATTTTTTTTATGTTTCAAATATGACTTATTTCAAGAAGAAATGTAACCTTTCAATGTTAAGGTGTAATTTAAGTGACTTATTCATGTACAATGGGGTAAAAATCATGATTTTTGAAGATTTTGCTTGAATTTTCACCAGGAATTAATTATATCGATATTGCAGCCAAATTAAGATAGATAGAAGTTGGGTGTCAAAGAACAAATTGTAGAGCGGTTAGAGAGCTTCAATTTGATTGATAGAAAAATCCAGTTTAATAAAAAAATCAGAATGACAGGTCATTTTTATTAGTACTTAGTTGAGATTTCTATGCCAAATAACACGCCTTGAATGCATTCTGAGTGGCAAGCTCTAGAATACGCGTGATCACATTGCAAGTCGAAGGAAATTTCTTTGACGAAAAATTTCCCCGACCAAAACGGGAATCGAACCCGAACACCCGGCATGTTGGTTATGACGCTAACCACTCGGCCACGGGAGCACAATTAATCGAATATTAGAAGACAATTATTCGAATGAATCGAATATTGAAAAATGCCCAACGATTAATCGATAATCGAATAAATGAAAAAATTTAGACATCACTACAAGCTGCCTGGGGGGAAATCGGCATTTCAAACACATGAAAAAAGAGGGAGCTTTTGCTCCCACCGAAAAGTGTTCCCAGAGACATCAGAGACATCAAAACCAAGGTGCCCGGGTGAACTCGGTATTGAAAATATATGCAAGTCGGGGGCATTTTTATACTGCAAGTAAGGTGAGTGAGTGAGGTTTGTGCACCCGTGGCCGAGTGGTTAGCGTCTCACATTATCATGCCGGGTGTTCGGGTTCGATTCCCGTTCTGGCCGGGGATTTTTCGTCAAAGAAACTTCCTTCGACTTGCACTGTGGTCACGCGTATTCAAGAGCTTGCCCCTCGGAATACATTAAAGGCGTGTAATTTGGCTTAAGAAATCTCAACTAAGTATTAATAAAATGACACTAGTTAGTGCATACGTTGAGACGGCAAAAGTTCCACATGGAACGTTAACGCCATTCAAAAAAAAAAATTTAAATTTGGCAAATACAATTTAAATTTGGAACTTTAATATTGGTTGCCTCGTGAAATTTCATATCAATGACCGATCGTGTATTGTGAGAAATTTAGCACAAGTGTAAGGGTAAAATTGTATATGGTAGCAGGTTTGTTAAAAATGGATTGATATATGAAACTATTTGTTTCAATTTTTATAAATAAAAACCATGGTGTGTTCCCGCTCGAGAACGGGTTGTTCGGTTTAAGTTGTCTGTTTTGTTGTGTTCATTTTCACCCAAAGAAAGTTCATAAGGTGAGAAAGGTTGTAAAAGTGAAAAAATATTCGAAAAAGTGATTTCCCACATGCTTCACAAATAGTATTAGGTGGTGCTAGTCCAATTCAAATTCGCATTGAGTTGAGACTCAGGAAGTAAACATTATAAAAGAAAATTACCTTTCTAATTTCAAATTGGTTTTCTCTATATTAAAGTAACATGTTTTCACTGATGAGAAAAATTGATAATTATGTTCGGTATTGGTATTTATCTTATATTACATTGGTGAGTTTTTTTTCCTTTATTTCATCCACACATAACACAGGAGGCCTCTCGTCTAGGATCACAGAGGGCGGTTCTCATCATATCTCGTTCCACTTCGGCATCTTTTATCCGACACGCACCATCCAATGACTGTTTACCATCCTGCTGTCATCATCACTCGGTAAACACTGGTGGAGTGAACAAACAATACCGAACAACCACACCAAACGGCCCTTTTCAGGGCCACCAAATCATTATCAAAGAGTTTAGCGATGTAATTTTTCAAACATATCCAAAATCAACAGATAGTCTAACGGAATCCTACGTCAACTATGCGGTTATGTATCGGACATAACCTTTCTGTGATTTTTTAAATTTATTATTTGAGCGTTAAACCAAATAGGATATTGACTGGTTGAGTTTATTCGCCTTCTTTTCTTTGACACAAATTCTGATATTATGTTATTCAGATTTCGTGTTTAACACGTTGACTGCCACGTCAATCACCGGTAACTGACAGTATAATATATGATAATAAAGATAACTAATATAAGCATAAAAAATTAAAAGCACTCCCTTTCGAACAAAAATACCTTCCACTGCGATAAGAAACGATGGCCCTAATACATTTAAAAAATTCTATAGAGTCGCTATAGAACCGTGGCACTCAATGTGTTGATAAAGCTTGCCATTCTATGACTTGTATGCTACATTTGATTGCTCCAAAGTTCGTCTTGTTGTATTTCGGTACTTCTTCATACACTCAGTCGATGGGCGAATGTCTATCATTCGGGAAGTACCAGGCAATTAATAATTTCTAGCTTCAGGGTAAGGTGACTCAAGATGCTGCAGGAATGAAGAGATGATGAATAATTGGCCCTCATTTCATGCGTCAAGATATCAACTGAATCACGCTTTGAGAAAACTTCAATACGTTCCTAGCAGGAGTAACAGAAAAGTTTCCGTCTTCTCATCAATATTCCATCTTTTCTCTGCTATAATCCACTTCAGTTCTCCATTCCAAAGCAAAACATCTTTTAGCACCGATACTAAAATGTGATTATGTACCTGAAATCTCTCTTTTTCCGAGTTAACTTCACGTATGAATTCCCAAAGTTAAAACAAAAACCCAAATCGAGTCCACTTATGCTTCGGCACACCACCCAAAGCCAATGAAGCGAACCCAAATTCCACAGCGCTCAGCCAAAACAGCTGACGCTAATTGCATTAAAGCATTTTTCCACCGAGGAAAGCTGCCGGCGAATGGCACGGATCAACGGAAAAAGGTGCTAATCGCAATTCGATTCAATACAGCAGAACCGGCGGAGCTCAAGCCGCGGATCACAATGGCTGAGCTGGTTCGCCTTCGCAGTTCCCCCAAATCCTCGCAGTGGTTTTGAATTATTCCTCTAGTGACAGATCACGGTAGCGTGACATGGCGTTGCGTGATTGTCTTCTTGTTGACGACCCATTCGTTATAAATTCCCCAACGTTGTTGTTTATCCTTCATTTCAGCGGTTCTCGTTTTTTCCGGTTTACTTCTTATAACTACACTACGCTATGTTGTTTTCTGTGTCGCAAGTTTTGTGTTGCCTATTCTGTGTGTGTGTGCGTATGATTTGATTTACGAATGGTTATTAGGAATTCAACTTGACTTGCACGATAGAGGATACAAAACGTTTCGAGGCGTGGGCGTGGGAGCGAGAACGTGAAAGAATGTTTCCTTTTGTCTTTTCTGTGGTTGGGTTTGATAATTTTTCCTACGAAAGTTTTCGCCGGTTCCAAGTGATTGATTTACGGAATATACAAAGCATACACGAAAGCGATCGTTGCGATCACAAATATAACGTTTATCATTACTCTGACTCAGCAAATGAATGTAATAAGGCAATAAACGAAATTGTCATATTTATGGATGGGTTGGTTGAAACTGAGACAAAACGAGAACCACTCGACAATTACATTCTCAGTGCAGTATTTTCTGGGTACTAGCATTCTGGCTTCAATAGATAGCAACAGTCTGAAGCCAAGAAATCCTCAAGCAATAACAATAAGATAACCCACAGAAACGAATTGTCATAAAAGCAATTTATGAAGGAACAGTATTACAGCGTAGGAAATCGATTTTTTTTTCAATCAATCTACAATATCTTCTCAATCGCCACATCGCCACTGGTTGGGACTTGTTGAAATAGATAGTTGTTTTCATCAATGGCAGCAATGCTGAAACTCAAACAGCAGCACACAACGATAAGGCAACTTTCCATCTTGCGGTAAATGTTCATCATCACATCAAATAAGTGCACCACGACACGACAAACACCTGACGGCGGAGGAAACGAACCTGAATGAATTTCCGGTGTTGTTTACTGTGTGTCCCTCCTTTCTTTTCTGCCTAGATGGTGAGCAACTTTTTTCTGTCATCACAAATAGTTGATACCATCAAATTCATAGCAAAAGCATAGCATTTATCGCCGTCGTTTCAGCGGATGTTTAAATTTGCTACGGTCAACTTTGGTACTCGGTTACAGAAGCTGGGCGCAAGTAATAATAGTCACCAGGTAGGTACCTGGCGTAGGATAAACCTCTCTCCATCAATTATCTTCTGAATGGTGATGAATAATGTTTACCGGACGAGAAAGTACATTCATTTTCCGCGAAGAGACTTGAAAATAACACGTCACTATCATTAACGCAATTTTGGTTTATAAAGTTACTCGGTTCGCCTAAAAATTGATTGAATCACGAAATTTAGAAGTTAGCTTCTGTCAAAGCTTAATTTATTAAGAATATGTACGCAGGAAATCAGCTCTATCTCGGGAAAGTTTTGATAGGATAAAAATGTAGGGGGCTCAGAATAAAGGTTTTATACTTTCAAAAAAATATATCAAAATTATTCTGGTGTTGAAGAACTTGTCAACTTTTATTAGAATATCTGTATGTCACAGTACCAGCGAAAGTGAAATCTGGCCAAAACTTCAAAGGATTATGGACGCACGTTTTTTCAGGCATTCTTCCCCATAAATATTGGAGCTCATAGTTCGATTCGTAATGAGAACTTCATTTCTTGCCTTTTTGGTGTTTTTGAAGTAAAACACCAAACGTGCTTGGGACTTCTCTTCGAGCTGACAGATTTTGAACGTTAATGGATTTTGACTCCAAATACACGAATTAGTAGACAATATCCCCAACAATGTTTCGCCTTACAAATAGGGGGTAGTGGGGGCAAATTGGTTATGGGGGGGCAAAGTGGTCACCTGCTTGTTTGGTAGTATTACTATTGACTATCGACACCGTATTGATAAGCACCTTATGTTTGAAGAAGTTAATGAATTTTGAGTCACCCTGTACTTCAGTAGAACTGTCGCATGTTGAAATATAAATAAAAACAGAAATTGCTCTTTCGATAGCCATTCGGCTGTAGTTCTGTGTGCATGGTATCTAAGGAATTTATCGTGAAATTTATTTTATTCAAACTGATATGTTGGACAAACCATCAGTTTGGACGACTGTTCACATATTCTAGGAGAGGTGAACATATATTTTGTTCAATCTCAGCGATTAATTAGCATAGAAATTACTTTGATGTTTGGGGGCAAAGTGGTCATAGGTGCATAATGACTTACAATGTTATGTTTACTAAAGCTAATATACCTCATCACATTCTGCTCTTGAAGAGATTCCTTTTGTGGCTTTGACCCTGGAAAAATATGCCACTCCAACTAAATCAAGCCTCATCATGCGGAAAGTTATGTGTTTCTTACAACGTTACAACGCATACAAAATGCATGAGAAAATTTAAATTGAGAATCTAGGTTAATAGGCTAAGCTTATTTCATACATGTACCTACTATATCAAATATGAATTGAACAAATTTTGGACTAAAAATGCATAAGTCTATCCCATTTAGCTTGATATGAGCGACTGACCACTTTGCCCCCACTAGCTGACCACTTTACCACCAAGCAAAAAAAAAGTTCTATTTTTCACGTCTTTTTCTAATGATGAAAAATGTACTATTTTGAATCTATATAGTAAAAGCCGTATGCTATCTTGAACAACAATGAGTTGAGCTATAATATTCTTAGAAAAACGGGAATTGTAGCGGTATGTGGACGCTGGAAATGGACATATTCCTTAGGGTGACCACTATGCCCCCACTTCCCCTACTACATGGGCTGAAAAGTCCCGGAATTTTTAATGAAAACAATCGTTTTTTGGGTAAAGCTGTGTTTATTCCTCAATATAATTTTCTTCGAGGACAATACACTTGGTATAGCGAGTTTCCAACATTTCGATCCCCTTTCTGTAGTACGAAACGTCTATGTCTTGAAAATATGCCTCAAAGCCACTCTGAAGACTTTCTATTGGACTCACGAGTGTGGTAATGGATCCATTCGATTACGCTTCAACAACGCCAAATCGGTTGTTGAATCATCAACGCACCGCTGTTTTCGGTCGACGGTCAGCAAACGCGGTACCTATCGCGCGGATAGCTTTTTCATGTACAAAATGTCGTGCAAAATGCATCCTACACGTTCTTTTGAAGTGCTTACGGCGTCAGCTAACTCGCGTAACTTCACTCTACGATCGTTCAAAACGAGTCGAGGCACTTCTGGATTCGTTGCCTCTTTTGGCCTTCCAGAGCGAGGTGCATCTGTGGTGCTTGTACGGCCCATTTTAAATTCACTAAACCACCGATAAACTGTTGTTCTCGAAAAAGAAAAAGTGGAATCAAATTTCGTCACTACTGCACTGAGTTTTGAGGTTGAGGAGTTTTTCCCATCAAAAAAGTAATGTTTGATCAAAATGCGATATTCCTCTTTTTTCATTTTCTATACGAATGCTCAGGTAGTGATACTTAAACAACTGTATTTTGTGAACAAATAAACGAAATTTTATGAAACTTAACACATAAGCTAGTGACAGATGTTCCTCTCGGAATAAATCTTGTTCATTTTTAGTGGTGCCATCTGTTGAAACATTCTGGGACTTTTCAGCTCATGTTCTCCCAAAATACAATGAGCAACATTTTTGGCACACAAGCTATGGTTGGTTTATTTCTTTGATGTCTCGCAGCGTCGAGTAATAAATTGTATTAAATAATAAATACATTGATTTGCTCTGTGATTTCTATTTTTAATTTCACTCTTAATAACGATCAGTCTGCACCACATGTTGACGATATCACTTAATAAGAAGATTATCAAATTTTCTTTCTAAAAACCTAAACACAGAACATGCAGGAAAAATGAAAGATTTTGAATGCTTATAACTCAAATATGCATCAATGATAGGAAATATTTCTACGCATCTGTCACGATTAATGAAATGTTATATTTCATTAGATAAACAATCGAATAATTGTAAAATACTATAAAAGTTATCTAAACGCCCGAACTGCTACGTTTTGATTGGCCTGATTTACTGTTTCTCCAACACGACTTCAAAACCAAGCAGACTGGGGAAAACGGCATTGCAAATACATGCAAATTGGGAGAATGTTTGTTCCATTACAAGAACTTCAAAATCAATGAGCCTGGGGGAATCCGCATTCATCCGCTCTGCAAATACATGCAAGTCCGGGGTATTTTTTGTCAAACCGAAATGTGTTTCCCTAACACGGACTTCAAAATAAATGTGTCTGGGGAAACCGGCTTGGCCAATACATGCAAGTCAGGGACTTTTTTGTTACCACCGAAATGTGGTAACCAAATGCAATAGTCAATCATATTGGTGTTTCGAGGTTAGCCAAATCCTACAAAACATCATTCGCGCTTGACGCACTTCGAAAAAAAGGTGTATTGTGTATGTGATATAACCGCAAGGTGGACGTAGGACTACCGTTGGTTTAGTGATCATTTGTTTGAAGTTGCTTCTGAATCAATTCTCGATTGAGGTTGATTTCACAGAACCAGTTACGGACAGAACGGCCCATTTAACTCATGTCTGAGAGCATTCAACGCGGTTTGCCATGTCCACGATTTTGGAATGTCCAAGAATAGTTTTAAGGCTAGGATTAAAGACATAATTTAAGTTTCAGTCTGTACGATTATAAATCGAAGACGAGGACAAATAAATAAATAAATAAATAAATATAATAAATATATATATATATATTATTCGTAGCATTGTAGTATGTAAGTTCTCGCGATTGAAAAAAGTTTGTAGAACAAGATATTATAAAAATATTAAAAACACATTTTTTTATATGCAAAAAAAGAGTAGGGTTTTCGGGAGTCTCCATCAGGGGTGTAGTGAGTATTGTAATTTTAAGACATTTAAGACACCCAAATATATATATTTATATATATATATATATATATATATATATATATATATATATATATATATATATATATATATATATATATATATATATATATATATATATATATATATATATATATATATATATATATATATATATATATATTTGGGTGTCTTAAAATTACAATACTCACTACACCCCTGATGGAGACTCCCGAAAACCCTACTCTTTTTTTGCATATAAAAAAATGTGTTTTTAATATTTTTATAATATCTTGTTCTACAAACTTTTTTCAATCGCGAGAACTTACATACTATAATGCTACGAATAACGCATTAGTAGTAATTTTTCAGACATTTTTTGTGGTTGGAAAAAAACTTTTCGTGCAGAGGTGCCCTTCTCACTTGTTAGGTGGGCGATTCTTATGACATTTTGAAGAATTTTCAAAACAACGGTTTTGAGAAAATAAAATTTAAATTTAATTTTTTTTTTAGAAAAAAAAACTCAAATATCTCAAACACTATAAGGCCTACAATATTGTGACCAAAGAAATAAATGTGGGAAATTATTGATATTTTCATTAAACTTTATAAAACAAATTAAAACAAAAATTAATAAATTTATTGAAAAGGGATTTTTTTAAATTCTGAAAAAAATATGAATAGCAATAACAATAACTAGCTAGTCATCCATAAATCTGAAGAAGGCTTACAGGCAAAAAGTTTTTTTAATAACTTTTTCATGAACCGATCAGATTTTCATGAAAAGTGGTAGTTCTGTTCCTTGTTACAAAATATTAGACCCGTATATTTTCAATTTTATCATTACGGTGCCCATCACTATTTTGGGGTAGTTCGAAAAATCTGTTTTTCTCTTTTTTCCAACAATGTTTTTTTTCAAAAATTCATAACTTTTGAAGTCCGATTCAAATGATCGACATATCGAATTAAATCCAATTAGCTGGTCTAGTTAGTTTACATGGCTTTGGACTAGAGGGCGCTATATGTTTTTATATTTTTTCTTTTTTTACAAAACATACCTAAAAATCAGAGAGGCGTTATTCTCTATTTTTGAGTTATGAATTTTGAAAGTTGGACCATTGGCTAACTTTGAAGATAAATGTTTGCCTTTCTTCAAACACAAAAATTAATAACTTTTGAACTACTGGACCGATTCAGATGATTGACATATTAAATTAAAGCCTGTGATAGTCTTTTCTTAAAAAATATTAAACTTGCGAAAAAAATTAACTTAGTTGTCGTATTTATTAATTGTATTTGTTTTTTATAGTTTACTCGTTAAAACATAGCGGCCGCTATATTTTTTTCTGAAAATCAGAGAGGCGATTTCTTTCGTTTTTGAGTAGTGATTTTTCAAGGTTAGCCGATGTGGATCATCATCGATCAAATCTGTTTTGGAAAAAAGGAGCAAAAGTCGATTTTTAGAATCACCCTTTATCGGTTTGACATGAAATGGATGAATATGCTTAGATGGTCTATGTTTTCAGTCCCAAAAAGTTCCATTGCAATATGAGATGGTGCTGCCAATGGTGCTTCCAGTTGGAACCAAATTCGTCAAGTTTTGTTTTTCGGCTTTCATTTAAAGAAAACGGTGAATGGAGCACATCGAGCGATCCAAAAATATTACAGAGATGTTGCTCCATGTAAAGTAACGTACCGTGATTTGAATGTTAACGACCGTCCGGGTGAAGGAAGGCCAACAAACTATAAGGGTTCGAGCCAAACACAAGAAAAGGAGTTTGTTTAAGCATAAGGCCCAACCCGCCTAGCCATATCCAGGCGATTACAAGCGTTGGGAATGTCATTGGTTAGGCCAAATATTCTAGCTACAATGATTTTGCTGTGTATGGGCCCAAGTCGGTCTTATTTATTATGAGCTGTTGAAACCGAAACCCACAATACGAGCAGAAGCAGGAAAAGGGATTCTACAGCATGACAACGCTCGATCTCATGCTGACTAACCCGTTAACCCATTACTTGGAAACACTCAAATGCGAAGTCCTACCTCATATTGCCATATTTCTCATTTCGTCCATTTATTCGATAGCACATTGTCGGGCAGATTAGTAATTCCGCTCATATAAAGACATAACAAAATGACTTGATACGCTAATAGCCTCAAAAGACGAAGACTTTTACCGAAATGTGAATAGAAATGATTTGAGGGAAAATTTTTTGAAACATTCATTTGTTCATACAACAAAGTTGCATTTTCATAAAAAAAAGTGAGAACTTAGTTGCGCTTCAAATATTGGCGTTTGATGTTTTTTTTCTTTAAAACGTGATACTTCTCTGAACTGGTACCATTCCAGGAGGATGTAGTCTTACTCCGGATTTTAACCTAAAAATGTAAAACTGTTGGCCAAACGGATCACCTTGTTGGTGGGGTGAAGAATTATCTCAGAACATATTCCAATATTTGTTTATTAATTTTCTATAAACCCAAAGAACTTTTTTTTTTAATTTTGTGAATCAACTTAAGCAGATGCCCTTATCACACCATTTTACAGTATATTTCATTAACTAGGTTCACGGCGTTATGGATATAAAATGCACCTAATCGTTTAGACATCATTGGCTGTTGTTTCCTGCGTAAGTTATCACGAGTTCGATTTCACCTTGGCTACTAGTATTTACTCTGATCTCGTTTCTTCCATTGTACTGATATCAGCAAGAATGAACAAAAAATGGTATATTGAGCGTGAAATATCTCCATTCATTTCGACAACGAACAAACAGATCTTCCCCACGACATCGTCAATTGACCCTCGTCAATCTCGACAGCTCGGCCAAGCGTTTTTGTTGCCTGCATTCCATTGCCTGATTCCAGATGTTATGTTCGCACAGTCGCATACAAACACACACACTCTTGACCACTGCTATACCATCGCACCACTTTGATCAATTTAAATCGCTTCCGGTGGCAAGCTGACGAAGAAAGATTTCACACAACGACGCCACGCTCAGATTGTTTTCCACTTTCGCTTTCTCCACACAAGATTCAAACCCCTCGGGGTGGGGAAGCTTTCCACGGCTCGAGTGACATCCATCATTATCGCTCACTTGCACCAACGCTGATTTGGGTACCTCGTCATGGTCGGACACAATTCTACAACTGTTAATATCTTGATAGTCTCTCTAAACGGTATCCGAATATCGTTGCGTGTGTATGTGTTTGGGTGTCTGACCCGCAATGGTAGTGATAGATGCGATAATCTCAGCGATCCACAACCGGTTTTGCCGCGAGGCAGTCGCTAAATGCGCGAGTCGTTAGCCGCGCGCTGCAAGTCGCAAATTTTAGACCACAAAGTCATCGGTTGACAGGTCCCTATCATGCTGTTGCGTTTAGGTAGCGATGAACGCTAATTCGGAACAGGGTTCTTCATATCCGATCATTGATCCTCGTACTTTCTGAAGGACAGCACTCCATAACGTTCTCAAATATCATCATCCGAATTATACGAAAATTACACGCCAAAACCGAGTGATACTTTTCCACTGATAAAAAAAGGTCTAACGATGTTTTCCCTTAATTGATGGCGGTGTTTGATTACGTTCATGGAACAGTTCATCAATGCGATGGGTGACGTGAAAGTGAAACGGGAAGTGCGAGTAATTTGATTGGGAAAAGTTTGTGAGCGGATGAAAACATATTTATGCGAAAGAGGAGGTGAGCGAGAAAGAGATACAAACAACTTTGCCACACTCATTAATCTATTACCAATTTAGGATTATAGTTATTTTTTGGATTCATTCTTATTATGTTATAGTTCAAAGGGCTTTACAGAACGCTGAGCTGGATTAAATTTCAACGAACCGCACATGTTCACCCCCGCATTGAACAACATTTCCATCGAATGACCACAGGAACCACTGCATGGGCGTCGCGCATGTTACTGTCCGGTTAATGAATTCAACAACACGGTAAAATTTTCAATTGTGCAGTGATTCACTGCCGCCTCTCGCACCATCCTCCAACTTTCAGTATGGTATTTCGGGGTAATTAATTAAGAGCCTTGTCGGAGATCAATGCACGGTTCGTATGTTTTTGGTGCTCTTGCGCTTGGCGAAGGCACATTAAATTGATAAATTTTAATAATTAAATCAACGTGCGGTGATGGACTGTCTGGCTATGAACAGCTATATAACTTGCTTAAGCTTAAAAATAGATTTCCGTAGGCTCCCAGAATAAACTAAAAAAAACTATTCACGGAACGCAATCATTCTCTGGCATTGTTTGTCAATCACCTTGGTGACGATATGGGCCTGTTATCAATGAATTACTTCCCACTCCCGTCGCTGGGGACAACAGTGCAACAATGAATGGAATCCTTATTGCACGCGTGGTATCACGTTCGGCAGCACGTATAACCATAAGCCAAGCATGCAATATGCACGCTTTCAGCCGTTCAAATATGTATTTTTTTTTGCGCTACACAATCAGACAACGCCCATGTTTACGGTTCATCGGATCGCCAGAGGAAGAATGTAATTAAGCTTGCCTTCAGAAAGAATGAAACCTCGAAACGCACTAGCAGCAGCAGCAGCAGCAGTCGTGGTCTGATTGAAAATAGTTAACTTCATGGTTGAGGGAAACCTTTTCCGGTTGAATGACTACACTCCGTCGTGGAGTGACCCGCCAATGAAACGACAAATTGATGGAAGTAAGCACCTAGAGGTAACTTTCTGAGTTCTTCATCTCTGCTGTGGGCTTTAACACGTTGAGTCCCGAATTATTCTTGTCACGCTTTCCATTCAACCGCATCAAGTGCATTTGCACAATATCAGTATCGTGCAGTTCCAAATGAAATCGTCCAAAAAAATGCAGATTTTCAAAACATGTATTTTTGATTCGAATGAAAGTTTTTTATTCCGTTTGGGTTGAAGGAAATATGAGTTTTCCGCAGCAATTGGGCATTTTTTGGGTCAAGCGTAACTTTCGAAAAGGGTGTATCGATTTTAGTAGGAGAAATCTTTGATAATTTATAAAATAATTTTAAAAATTTTAAAAAGAGTTATAGCGTATTGATGTCTAAACATGAAAAAATATACACTGAGAAAAAACAATTAGTACTCTTTTTTTTATTCACAAAAAAAACTTTAATTTGCAATATCCAAAATACATATTTTTTTAATTTTTTTTTATTTTTTCAACTGAAATAGAAGTCATGTAGAAAATTTAAAAAATGGGTCCAAGATGGTAAAACTTTTTTTGACGAACTTTGTGGAACATCGAATTTTTATGAATTTCCGAAACTTCGAATTTTTGTATGTTTACAAATTTGAGTATTTTATGAATTTGCTTACAATTTCCAACAACTTTTCCAAATACATCATTATAGTAAAAATATATGTTTAGGAGTTACGTTGAAAAACATTTGAAAACAGGTGGGTTACCACAAAACGTAGCGATATTGAAAAATCTTTTTTTTTATCTTAATACAAACTTTTAACATATTATTCGTGTTACACAATCAAAACACAAACAGTAGAACTGAAATCCCAACAACAAATACACCTTGTTGATTCAACCGAACGTTATGGGTACAAATATTATTACCTTGTATACGTTACGCCTAGATTATACCTGAAGTCAGGTATCTCTAAGCTACCTCTGTACAAGTATATAAAGTCAGGTACCTTTAAGGTACCTCTATGATGTATATATAGTTACTCATATTCAAACATCGTTCATCAGTTGAACAATCTTCCTTATAGAGTGAACAACAGTATACCATAATGGACTACAGAAAATTTTTTTTCGTGTTGTAGACCGTTTCCGAAAAACGGTAAGAAATCTTCATCAGAAAAACGTTTCTTAACCGGGTCAATGATTGATAAACTTAAGTCAATGGGATGCAATATCCTTTTAGATACACCTTTAAAAATTTGCGGATCATGCCGCAAAAAAAGAAATCTATTTTCCTTTTCACATGAAGAAGACGAAGAGGCGAACTTTAAACAAAAGGCAACAGAGTTTGATGAGGTTATCAATCAGCTCAAAGAGAAATTTGACCACACAGAGACAACAAAATCAGAAAAAGTTAGAATTTTAACAGTTTTGCCTAAGTCTAAAAAATTGAAGAAGAATTTGGCGTTAATAAATATATGACAATTCAAGCCAAAAAACTGGCAAATGAAAAAGGTGTATTGTCGACACCACATAGCAAATATGGACCAAGTTTAAGTGAAGATGTTAAAAATCATGTTTCGGAATTTTATAATGACGACGATATCAGTCGATCATTATCTGGAGAAAGAGATTATGTTTCTGTAGCCAAAGATGGGAAGCGTCAACACATCCGAAAAAGGTTATTAATAATATCATTACGGGAAACTTTCAACAGATTTAAGGAACTTAATCCAAATTGCAAAATTGGATTTAGCTCTTTTGCATCAATGCGTTCGAAGCATTGCAAATTGCTGAGTAGTTCAGGAAATCATAACGTTTGTGTTTGTACATTCCATAAAAATGTAAATCTTATGCGTCATAGTCTCAAAAAATATTCCTTTAACATTGAATGCAATGAATATATGGAAAAAATACTATGTAACATATCAAATAGATCAAAATACTGTTACCTTCGTGAATGTAAAAAATGTCCAACAATGGACGAGTTAGGAAACTGGTTTCTAGATGAGCTTCAGGAACGCAATTTAATTGAAATCACTTATGCACAATGGATTTATACTGATCGATGCGACATAGAAACTCTTGTAAAACCGGTGAAAGAATTTGTATCGTATTTTTGCGAAAAAATAGAAAAATTACTTACTCATGATTACTTTAAAACACAACAGTCCACATTTTTTTACAATATAGCAGCCAATTTGCAAGAAAATGAGGTTGTTGTGATTTGCGATTTTTCCTAAAATTATTCATTTGTGCTTCAAGATGAAGTTCAAAGTCATCACTGAAACAATGATCAAGCAACAATCCATCCATTCGTTGTTTATTATAGAGATGAAAAAGGTTCTCTGGCAAATTTAAGCTTTGTAGTTATATCTGAAGTTTTAAGTCATGGCACAATAGCTGTGCAAGTATTTATTTCTAAATTGGTAACATTTTTGAAACAACAAATGCAGGTAAAAAGAATAAAATTCATGTCGGATGGTGCTGCATCCCAGTATAAAAATAGGAAAAATTTTGCGAGTTTATGTCAGTTTAAATCGAAATACGACATTAGCGCTGAATGGCATTTTTATGCAACATCACACGGCAAAGGACCTTGTGGTACATTAAAACGGATGGCAACAAGAGCTAGTTTGGCTAGGCAGTATGAACATCCGATTACGAGTGCAAAAACGTCATTTGACTGGGCTAGCAAGCGAAAAGAAGACTATCTTACAAAATTGTCATTTTCATATATGTCCCAAGAAGAATATGATCAGGGTGTGGAAGAGTTGAGTAGCATGTATGATAACACCAAACAAATTCAAGGGACCCAAAAGTATCATTCTTTTGTACCTGTATCCGAGAATGAAGTAGTAGCAAAGTTGTACTCTAACGACAATGCAGCAAGTTATCATAATGTGTATAGAAATATGAGAAAATAATGAAAAAAATTAAATTATATACAACAAAATTATTAGTTGATAAAAATAAATGTTGATAAAAAATAAATGCTAAAAATTCGAATATTATTATTAGTATCTCTTAAACTCCGATAAATATAGGAATTATTTGACCAAATTGTAGAGAATTATATTTTTTTCTTTTTATAAATGTTGTGTTCTGTTGGCGCAACATGTATAACATGTTAAAAGTTTGTATTAAGATTAAAAAAAATATTTTTTAATATCGCTACGTTTTATATTAACCCACATGTGTTCAAATGATTTTCAACGTAACTCCTAAACATATATTTTTACCACGATGATGTATTTGGAAAAGTTGTTGAATATTCATATTCAATTCAAATTCATAAAATTTCATGAACATGACGGTATAACACGACAAACATATTGGAAGGGAATATTTACTATAAAAAAGACAATAAATTAGAAATATTTTTAAAAATATCTCGAGAATGGCTGCATTTAGAAGGAGATTTATAATGAGCTTTTTTGTTTTAAATCACATCAGGAATCATAATTTCATTTGGAATTGCTCTTTCGGTCCCCGCTCCCAAAGATGTTTATTGTAGCAGGTGAAAATTGTAATAAATTCGATTAGAAAGAAGTCATTTATCATAAAACATCCAAAACAGAAAATTTTTAAAAATATTTTCTTATTTTATAACTGTCAGTCCCAGTGATCAATGTTTTTCTAACAAAAAAAACTCAAGGTCAGTCCCTAGGGAACAACACGGAGCTCAACGTGTTAACCACTTCTGCGGCGAAGTATTAGACATTGTCAGCCGATTGTTGCAGAAAAAAAAATATACGCCCCCACGAAGTGATTTGCTCCGTTCACAGAATAATCATGACTTTTCCGAACTGGTACCCGCTTATATACAGATTTTTGTGATTTTGGATAAATAAGTAACAAGCATATAACTCGTAGACATTTTATCTTTCGAATGAAGTGATTTCATACAGATTTGATATAGCCGGCAAAGAGGCATCAACGCTCAAAATCTTGTTACTCCAATGTAACGTTCTCGGTTCCGAAACTTTGAACGAACATCCCAAAATATAAATGAAATACGTAGTCCTCCGTCAATAGAAAATGTATATCTGCTGCTGAACATCGCGACTAAAGACGGTTTTATATTATCCAACACGACACGTAGCGAAATTCTCGTAATGCATATTTCGTCGGACCCGAGTCGACTAGATCACCTTAAGGTTTTGAAATGGTATAGAAATTTCACAAACATAATTTTCATAATATAAAATTAGTTACATCCAGAGATGACAACCTTCCTGATTTTTCAGGATTTCCCAGACTTTCTGCCACGTTCCCTGATATACTGACAAACATTAATTTTTTCCTGGTTTTTCCAAATTTTTGTACTTTTTACTTCACCAGAATAAAAATTCTCCATAGTAAAAATTTGGATAACGTGCTTTATGGACGGTTGAGTGCACCCGTGGCCGAGTGGTTAGCGTCTCACATTATCATGCCGGGTGTTCGGGTTCGATTCCCGTTCTGGCCGGAGGATTTTTCGTCAAAGAAATTTCCTTCAATTTGCACTGTGGTCACGCGTATTCAAGAGCTTGCCCCTTGGAATATATTCAAGGCGTGTTATTTGGCTTAAGAAATCTCAACTAAGTATTAATAAATGACGCTAGTTAATGCATACGTTGAGACGGCAAAAGTTCCACAGGGAACGTTAACGCCATCCAAGAAGAAGAAGCTTTATGGGCGGTCCCAAATAAACAAAAAAATGATGCCAGCATCGTGTTCAGCATCACGAAATTATGTAAATATCATGTTATTTTTTTGAAGTTGGGTGTCAAAGAATAAATTGTAAAGCGGCTAGAGAGCTCTAATTTGATTGATGGAAACGATAAAGTTCATTGTAATTTTTTGAGATAAAATTAATAATAACACATTAAAAATTATTATCTTTTATGTTTTTCTCTTCCAAAATGTTATTTGAATCCATTAGATGTTCTACTACTACATCTTGTACTAAATTTTCTCATCCTTCAAACGGAAGCAACGGAATCGTCTCACGTAGCGTACTTTTTATGTAGAGCCAGCTAGAGGCGAAACAAATGAAAAAGTTTTTTAACTCTGTCATTGTTGAAATTTGAACATATGCGTAGAAGGATTTTTTTATCAAGTATGATCGTCTTTCGCCTTCTGAGGGATTCTGGGTAAATTTATTTTGTTCACGTGAGAATGGTGTTTCCTGACTTTATGGTAATAAATTAAAAAAAAATTCTGCTTTTATATTAAAAAAATTCAAAACATGCGCATAAAAAACGAATAAAATATTTTTTGTCTCGATTATATAAAGGATATACGATTATATACAGTGAAGAGAAATCCGAGACTTATATAATCAAGTCCGTCCATTATCAATATCTCGCGTAATATCGATCATACAATTTCAAGTTTAGGCTCGTTGTACAGATGACATTTCACACTAAAAAAATCTTTTGCTATTTGCAGTTGTGAGTTACAGGGTATTAACAACATAAAGAAAATTCGGTACATTTCACACTTTTTATATATAAAGACGAAAATGCAAGCCAGATCGCTAAAATTGTGAATGGTGTTTATGGTACCGATACTGTAACAGTAAAATACGTTTTTTTTGTTTTTCTTTTTTCTAAGTTTTTTAGTGCAATACACCATATTCAGATCTCTATTGTCAACAAATGGACCGTTTGAAGCTTGCGATTGACCAGAAACGTCCAGAATTGGCCAACACAAAAGGTGTTTTTTTTTTTCAAAATATATATTTTTATCAAGGCTCATATGGCGTTAGCCTGACGGGGCCGGAGTTCAATATTTTGACAATTTTTCTTATTATCTTATTAGTAATATGTAACCGATTACTCGCGGTCGGCTCGAGGTTAGTATTACAAGTGTTCTCGTAATTGGGATGTTGCTGTCTCCAATGCTCTGTACGTGTGTTGTGTTCCATCGGGGCAACGCAAGGCCACATAACTATAACTATACGGGAGCTTGATTGGGAAGTTTCAATGCAACCACATTATAGTCCGGAACTGGCACCAAGCGATTACCACATTTTTCTCGCATTGAAAAACTTCCTGAGTGATAAGTAATTGGGATCAAGTGAGGATTGTAAAAATCTATCGCTACAGCTTTTCGCTATTAAGAACCAGAACTTCTATGAGAGAGGCATTATGAAGCTCTCTTTAGAATGGTAACAAATTTTACAACAAAACGATGCATATTTGACCCAAATCGGACAATCAGAAGCATACTAGAAAATGTTTTGAACTTCACGCAAATAATGGATTATTTTTCCCCAACCTAACATTTCGGGCAATAAAAAGTAGGAAATAACTGCACGACAGCAACCACCATTGAAAGTAACGTTGTTTTTATCGTCACCTTTGAAGAAATATGGGCCAATGCACTATGGCGTTTTAGGCGGACAAAAATGAGTAGTAGAAGTGACTGTTGTCGTTACGTTTTTCTATATTTCCTATAGAAAGTATACACTTTAGCAAAGAAAAGTTCAAAATTTCAGGATTGTGGCAGGTACTAATACCTGAGGTATCGAAAAATGATAGTTGTAAAATGATATTGTAAAAAACGATTACTAGAAAAATGGTATCATTATGATTTGAGAAATCATAACTCCAAAATTTAAAAAAAAAACATCTCTGATTTTCGGTTATGTGATGTCAAAAATTCTCAGCCTTCAAGAAAGAATATAAAAAAATAGAGCGTCCTTGGAAATAAGCACCCTAATGAAAAAAATAAAAAATTCGAATCTTATATTTTGCGATAAGGAACAAAACTATCACTTTTCACGAAAATCTTAGAACCATCACATTGGTTTGGCTTGGAATGGGACTGTATTAGGGTGCCAATGAATGTATGGGAAAAAATCGACCCTAAAATTACGAAAAGTTATCCCATACAAAATGTTCACCACCTCGAAAAAACACCCTAAGTATAATTTCAGCTCAATCGGACTTAAGGGACAGTGGCGCAAAGCGGTCGAAGTTTGAGTTTTTTGAAAATCGAAAAATCACCCAATGAGGAAGTAAAGAAAATCATGGTTTTCGAAAAAAAATTTTAGACAACAGTAATGATCGACGTTTCGTGCAAATATAAGACATTTGGCATTGAACTTATTTTTTTTAAAACCCATATTTCCGGCGATTTTTCGGTTTTCAAAAAAAACTCAAATTTTAACGTCTGCGACACTACCAAATGAAGTCCGATTGAGCTAATACTTTGCATTGGCAAATCAACATTACGCAGCAATTTCGGATTGAAAAATCGAGATAACTATTTTTATTGGCGCCAAAAACCGTATGTTTTGCCTCGTATTCCAAAAAAAAAACAAAACAAACAAAAAAAACATTCACCCATCTTGTCCGTCACGAAAAAACATGTGAGAACGAATAAGGAAACAAGCCCAAGGAATAGCGATGGGCAACGCAGTTCACTTTGATAAACGGCTCAATCGCTAACCGTTCACCTAAGTGAATCACTTCTTTGAGCCGTTTTTGAACATTGGATGTGTTTTAGAACCCAATATACCAAATATATACTTCACAGCTATTCATGTTCTAGTATTGATGTCGTTAGATCAGATAGGACATTTTCTAATTTGTATGGAATTAATTTTATGGTAATTGCTGGGGAAAGAAAGGAAGCTTCTTCTTAAAAATCAGAACTTGTATGTAAAAATATGTTTCTCACCTGACAATGCCGTATGTGCTGTAAATCCCGTCGATTTTCAATTTTTAAAAACGTTCTAGTAATGATTATAATGATGATACGTACACGCAATAGTTCAAACAATGAATTGAAAACAACGAAAAACATTTTTCAATTTGTTTTCTCACTAAAAAATTGCCCATATCTACCATGGAGTCTAATTGTGGTTTTTTTGCTTCTCCCCACAATGCAAGCAGCGAGTAAAATCTGAAAGACATACTCACTCAATTATCTTAATTTAGTTTTTTTGTAATTTAATTGTTTAACTATATTCACTGTTTTTGTTATAAAAAAAAAGCTGAATAAATTTCGTATCTAATGGTATATACTATAACATAGATCACAGGAATGTTTGTTCGTAGTATGCATTTGAAATCTCTCAATTTTTCGTTACATCTTTCGTAGAATGGCCCCCCCTATATAGAAATCAAAGACGTAATGAAAATGAAAATATTTTTTTCCGCTTCTTGTGTGGAAATTGACCATAATGCAATAATTCCTCGAGACCACAAACCGCATTAACACTTTACGAACCGCTCACGAGATTTCTCGTGTTTCGCGTCCCATCCGTTGCGGACCGCTAACGAGATTTCTCGTTTTCGCGTTCCTTCTATACGGACTTGTGTGAAATTAGCGGATAAAAGTTTTTGTTACGTGCAAGTTTCTTTTCAACATCTTGCTGGATTTATTGAATAATGAATTATTTAAGTTGAAATAAATTGATTATTTATCAAGTTACTTAATTAAAAAAATAAAATTGTGGCTGGAAGATAAGTGAAATATTTCTCTATCGAATAACTTCGATAACTCTATTCGAACTCCTTTTTTTGATTTTCAAAATTCTGTATATCTTCCTATATTGACCCATGCTCACGTTTCGGTTCATAACTTTTCTCTGTCACGATCAAGAATAAAATGAGTTATGTGGAAAGATGAATGATTCAATTCTCTATCTATTGAGCATGATTTTGAAGGTTGCTACTTGATAAACAATCAATTTATTTCAACTGAAATAATTCATTATTCATTAAATCCAGCAAGACGTTGAACATAAACTTGCACGCAACAAAAACTTTTATCCGCTGAACTTTCATTCGCTAACTTCACACATACACTGGAGAAAAACATTAGTAAACGCAGCTACCAAATCTTTAGTAACCGAAACGTTGGTAAAATGTACACATTTTTTGTACATATTACCAAATAAAACATATTACATATTACATCTTACCTTGTAAAACTAATATCAAATGCAATGTACATCCCTACCAACGATTCGTTCATTTTACTTCATAGCATGAGTAACCTCGAGCATTTTCATGCTTAGCAACTGTGTGTGTGCATTTGCCATTTCTCTTGTGGAAGCTATGCAAATCGAAGGTGAGCAGTTTGTTTTATTTTAATTATAATTATACTTGTATATTTCTTTTAAGCTATTTTTGCTGGAAGAAATGCAGGGCTACACATATTACAGTCCTCAAAAGAAACGAAACGAAATCAAATCTGCCTTTTTTTTATTTATAGGTTAACTTAAAGAGTTTCCGGGAGCCGGTTATGTAAACTTCTTCAGTAAGTTTTCAGCCGGTCCATTCCGTTAATTGCACAAATATTATGTTACGAACAATTCTTGTTCTAAGAAAACTCCAGACGGTATCGGCAACAAAATACCAGCGCAGATATCAATTACAAAATTGCCAATCATCCAGCAAGAAAATCCAACATAAACCAGAGCCCAAACAAGTGCCCAATTCCGAAACAATTACATGTTGTATGTTGAAGATGTATTTGATGGAAATAAATTAACAAAACATAACCTTTTTCATCTTAATTATTTCAAAAACTGAAAATACAATAATAATACGAATGCAACCCGATCTCCATAAATTGTGCGTAGGCCCGAAATCCCGAAAGCAGGATCGAGGTTGGGGCGATATTCGGGTACATGTTTTGACACTTGTATTTACCAATTTACTCGCGTAAAATATACGAATAATTAGTGCGGTCGAAAATGACTAACGAATCGGTATTATTTACAAGACAATTTGTAATATATACTTATTATTTCTCTCAGTGTAGAGGCGAATGAACTGCAAAGTTTAAAGCCTCTTAAAAAACTTGCAAGCAAAGCAAGTAACTTCACACAAGTCAAAACGTGCGGTCCCAGGCGTATGTCTTACAGATTTCTTCCCGGTCCTTAAAGTGTTAAGCAGTACATTTTTCAGGATGCATTGGCAGCTCTTTTGTATTGCTTGTGGCTGCTTATCGAGCCAACTGCGGAAATGTTGCTTATTTAACGTATCCGTTCAACCAAAATTGTGCTTCATCGCTGAAGACAAACACATTTTTACCAGAGCATTGATTTTGATAGCAAAATTCAATGATTTGTAAGCGTTGTTCAAAGACTTCGATGGATTGTCGCGTTCCGACAGTTAATCGAAATACGCCGAAAACAAGTTTTGATTGTCCACATGTGAACTTAATGAGACAGAAACAAACAAAACAAACGCCAACACGTTGTCACTTTCACTGCCACAGCATTCCACAAGTGCTTCATTTTTGTCGAACTCACATGTTGATGTTTTTTTTTCTTCGACCTATCCGTTCTGGGTGGTGTGGTATTTTGTTTCTTCATTTATGAATGTGGATATTCCACTCAACAAGTCTTGTCATTTGCTTTTTTTCTAGCTTATACTGATTGGATCACATGTTCGAAAGGCGCTTTGACTTGGCCGGAACACAAAAAACGACATTTGTACAATGTAAAACAAATCATCCACTTCTCGAGTGGTTCAAGCATTGCATCGCTTGCATCGTCTCGGATTTCCATACATTTTGACATTTTGAAGTTGATCAAAGGAGATCGAATCGACAAGTGGGCTCGCCTTTCAGCAATCCATATGCTAACCGTTGGAAACAGACACCTTCCGCAATCCCTTCCGGATGGTATATCAATTTCTCGGCCAGTTATTTCGGTGGCGCACGATTGTCCAAACATGTTGCGCTCAAGGTTGTTGATAATTGTAGTCGATTCACACACATGTTGTTGCACTCTTCCTCATTTTCTATCCACAGCGGCTGTATTGTACATAAGCGCGGTTTTTTTTCATTGATCGTAGCCTGAGGAACAGACGGAACCGACTTCGCCGACCATTCTCGCGAAATAAGCAGCCTTACATAAACGAAACCACACGGTATGAACACGTGTGGCGCGGTTGAACGTGCCTCGAGAAATGGATAGTGAACCAAACGCGAAAGCGCAAGTGTTAACGAACTTGTTCAGTTTATTTTTACTGTCCGCTTTAAGAAAACCCGCACTTTGGCAGACGGAGTGGAAAATGTGAAAAAAAGGAACTGAAACACGCATTCGCCCGCTCTGCTGCTTCGACATATCGAGATCGATTCCTGCGTTTTTCATGTTATTTTTTTTTTCTTTTTTGAAGGTGTATTTTGATCTCGAAAAAAACGAAAACAAAAACATGAAACCACCCAGAACAGATACGGCGAAACAAAACAGACTTTCCAATTGAACAAAAATGGACTCACTAAAAGGTCGGTTCTGCTGCTGGCAGACGTTTGTTGTGATTCTCGTTTCATTGGTATGGAGTTCAGTGTTCCGTTCATATTTGAAATACACATGGATTCACCTCCACCAGCTGCACTCTGGTCGATGTATCCCCATGGGTTTCGTTTAAAAATTTGAGGTAACATCCATTCAATGAGTTTTATTTGGATGCAATTTCGGACAATTGCAATATGCACAATATGCATTCTCTTGATTTATTTAAACGAGAAACACAGCTCTTTCTGTTTCATTTTGTTTTATTTTTCTCTATTATTTTATTGATGTAAACCTTCGGTGGAAAATTGAAGGTGAAAATTTGTTCCGAATAGGTTGCCACACATCCGATTCTGGTCGGATTTTCTGTTGCCGTTCTGTAAAAGGCTCTGCACAGCATAGTTTGTGAAATGGTGGTTTCCAGAGCGTGGGAAATGTAATTCAGCAAAGCAATACTGACAAACTATTTGGATGTGCAACTAGTTCAGTGTCTCAGTATTGCTTTAGACCAGGGGCTCCCGACTCCTTGAGGTCAATGTCGGTTTCCCAGGGGTCGGCATAAACGAAAACGGGGTTTTGAAAAATTCCTGGTTTTTATTATACACTAGCTGAGCCGGCAAACGTACCAACTGCCCGCCCTCCCAAAATTTATTTTTCGTTATCACATCCACGTTTTCTTACTAAGCGCTGTTCATGGGTCAATCGCAGAATTGTTCATTGATTGAAAAAAATTATCCTTTAAAAATACCTTTTACTATAAAATTCCTAATACTCCTACCAAAACTCGACATTATAATATCAGATTATTTACAGACACAATTCTCGTTCAAGATTTTTCAACCACTTGCAAAAAACATGTTTCTCCGTTACATGGAATAAATGTTTGATACAAAAAATATGATAGAAAAGACAGCCCTAAATCGGACAATTCCTCTATCGAGTTTTGCTCTTATCAACACATTCGGCGATCCATTTTTATTGATATAGATAGAAGACGATATAGGAGGCGTTTTATCACATTAAATTCCATTTCCATTTTCGAATGAAGATCATATTCGTTAGCGGAAACATCAAACGAATCAAAAACGCTTGACAATATGTAATTGTAGTACATATGCGAATTGAATTTTCCCATTTTCCTTCAGAGTTTCCCGAAAACTCTCAATTGTCATGTTTGGTTGGAATATGTTTGGTTGAAAAATGTGTATTATTTTTGAAGGACCCCCTCTCCATTCCAGAGGAGGGAGGGGTGTCGTACCATCCTAGAAAAATTTCTCGTACATAAAATTCGATTCTCGAGTATTGCGAGTAACGGGGGGAGGAAAGCCAAACTACCGTAGAAACATTTGTTGCCTTATAAAACCTCCATATATCAAATTTGGTTCCTTTTGCTTGATTAGTTCTTGAGTTATGCAGAAATGTGTTTCATTGGTATGACAGCCCCCCACTTAGAGACAAGGGAAGGGGTATCTAACCACCGTAACAATGTTTCGTGGCCATTAAAACCTCCACATGGCGAATTTGACTTGATTTGCTTGATTAGTTCTCGAGTAATGTAGAAATTTGTGTTTCATTTGTATGGCAGCCTCCCCTTAGAGAGGGGGGAGGAGTGTCGAACCACCATAGAAACGTTTATCGATCTTTAAAACCTATATATGCCAAGTTTGATTCCATTTGCTTGATTAGTTTTGAAGTTATTGAGACCCCCCCCCCTTGTAGAGAGGGGGGAGTGTCAAACCACCTTAGAAACATTTTTTGCCTACAAAAAGCTTCACATGCCAAATTTGGTTCTGTTTGTTGGATTAGTTCTTGAGTTATGCAGAAAATTGTGTTTTATTCTTATGACATCCCCCTCTTAGAAAGTCTGTATTTACTATAGAAACGTTTCTTGCTTCCTAAAACCTTCATATGCTAAATCTGGCTCTATTTGCTTGATTAGTTCTTGAGTAATGCAGAAATTTATGCTTCATTAGAACGGCAGCTGAACAATGCGCTGAGCTCTGATCATTATGGTTTACAACCAAACATTCCTTGTTCACGGAGAAACCTTGTCAAGCGACAGAATGAGGATCCCTTTGACAAAGTCAAGCAAGTTTGTATATTCTTTTACCGCTGCGCCTAGAGACGTCGATTAGCCGTTCGATCAATTGAAATCATCGAATATCTGCTATCTTAATCGAATAATTTTGTATCGAAACGTTTCGTGCCCCCTAAAACCTTCGCATGCCAAAATTGGCTTTATTTACTTGATTAATTTTCGAGTTACGCAGAAATTTATGTTTCATTCGTATGGCAGCCCCCCTTAGAAGGGTGGGAGGAGTGTTGAACCAATGAGAATGAGACGTTTCTTGCCCTTTAATACCTCCGTGTGTCTAATTTGGCTCCGTTTGCTTGATTAGCTCTTGAGTTATGCAGACATTGCTTCATTTGTTCATTTGTAACACTTTTGATTGCAGCTTTCGCAGAAACGAATCATCAGAAAGATCGACGTTAATGACGGACTTCAGATTCCCTGTCAAAAGTGAAGGCTTGATCAATTTATCCACTACTGGTTTGATAAGGTTCATCAGTTCGAAGAAAAGTGAAGGCAGCGGCTACGTAGGTTTTAAGGTTTTTTTTAAAATAATAATCAATCTGATTTTTCCTGGTTCTGATTGAAAATTCCAGATTTTTTTCCGGTTTTTCCCGGTTTTCCTGGTTAAGTTGGCACCCTGCACTTCACATAAGTTTACATAGCTGAAGAGCAACATGGATTCGTACCAAAACGTTACACATCTACGAATTTGCTGCTTTATTCATCCTTCATTTCAAAAGCGCTGGAATTCATATACCAAGTCGACGCTATCTACACGGACTTCTCGGCTGCTTTTGACAGGATCAATCATCAAATTGCAATTGCTAAAACGCATCGCATCGGCTTCAATGGACCACTACTACTTTGGCTGAAATCGTATCTGACTGGTCGAAGGATGAGCGTGAAGATAGGTGATTTTATATCATCCCCTTTCGACGTCACATCAGGTGTTCCACAAGGAAGTCATCTTGGACCCTTGATATTCGTGTTGTATCTGAACGATGTTAATTCAATACTTGAATGTATGAAGCTCTCATATGCCGACGACTTCAAACTCTTCGTGTGTGTAAAAAAGCATAGTGATACGACATTTCTTCAACGGCAATTAGGATTTTTTGCCAGCTGGTGTGAAGCAAATTATATGTCTCTGAACCCATCAAAATGCTCAGTCATCTCTTTTTCTCGCAAACACACTACGACATACTTCAATTACGAGCTTTTCGGATCGACATTCAAAAGAGTCACAATCATAAAAGACTTAGGTATCCTTTTGGACTCTAAGCTCACCTTCAGCGAACATATAGCATACACAGTTTCAAAAGCTTCTAAAGCTCTTGGATTCCTATTTCGCACAACCAAATACTTCACCGACATACATTGCTTTAAAGTGCTATACTGTGCCCTTGTTTGCTCGATTCTGGAGTATTCTTCGGTTGTGTGGGCTCCATATTACCAGATCAGCATATTGAGAGTTTAATCCGTCCAACGTAAATTTGTCAGCTATGCATTACGTCGTCTTCCTTGGAATGACCCTCAAAAACTCCCAACGTATGAAGATCGATGTAAACTTCTGGGGTTGGATCGACCTTGCGAACGACGGGATACGGCTAGAGCTATGTTCGTATACGATCTCATCCAAGCCAACATAGATTGTTCTGAACTGCTGAGTTATGTTAACTTCAACGTTAGAAAGAGAAATTTGCGAAATCACGCCTTTCTCCGACTACCAACTGCAGGCGCACGTGGATTTTGATGAAATGATCGTATAATTGGTAAGCATGAGTCTCTGCCTCGCCTCAAATTTCAAAAATTCAACAGTCTGAATTATACATAATTTCCCCTACCATTGTCTTAAAGCTCCTTCTGTCTACTGTTCCACCGGCTTGACTGATTTGAAGATAGCCAACGTTTCCGTGTTAATATCTGTTTCGGTGCTAGTTTCTCTTTCGATTGAAGTATAAAATTAAATTAAACTATCCTGTCAAGAATGGAAGCTGGAGTTGAAAGTAGTTAATTTGAAATGCTTATGATGAGCATCAGCTCTTTCATCTATACAGGTACACAGGCCAGCCCAGAAGAGGCAAACAAACTCCATCGTTGCTACATTTTGGCTTCGAATAATGGTTCGGGTCCATTAGTATTATACGATTGCTATCGATTTTGTTGTTCTGATAGACAAGGGTTACCCGCATCTTAATTTACTAACTTACCTAATTTTTAGATTTTCGATCATTTTTTCTAATGAACCAAAAATATTAAATAAAGGTCGGACTGCTTCTAAAATGTTACTTAAATCCATCGAATCAGATATGTTTCACATCTGTATCCTGTACAAAGTCTTCTCATCTTATTCTACGCAGCAGGCCGCAGCATCTCAGATAGCAGTGAAACGTTGTGGGTGTGAAGAAATGGGTCATTGAGGCAACTTTGCATACTTGAAATATTCAAAAAAAAGTAGACCACTTTTTGAAAAGGGCCAAACATTTTTACAAGATTGTTTACAAAAAAAATATAACTCAAAAACTATGATACCTACAAAAATGATTTTGAAAATTTATATTCATTTTTATCAAAAACGATTTTTTACAACGAAATTACAACTTATCATAATTTTGTTTAAAGTCAAGATAGCGATAAAATGTATTCGACAAAGTTTTAGATTTTGTATTTGTATTTTTGTATGAAGACTCCTGAAAAAATAATGTTTTACTTGTAACAATTTTATGTGTAAATTCTCGCGTTTGACATGTTCTTCACATGTTTCCGAAAAGAAAAAAAGTTTTCAGAGCATGTGAATCGCGATAATTTATACATAAAAATGTTAATTCGTAACATTAACCCTCTACCACCCAAGTTTCTTATTTATCTAAAAAAAAACTTACTCCACTTTTATCTCGAATTTCCGACCATCAACATAAAATACTCCTAGCAGAAAGCTGCCAGCATAGAAACAAATTGTGTGTGTGATAGATGAAAATATTCTAAAGACGTTCTAGTGGGGGTGTACATTGGAAATAATGTCTGAATAATTTTAAAAGAGAATCCGCGAAGCCCGTCTAAAGGCGAATTTGGGCTGTAGAGGGTTAATAGTAATTTTTCAAAGAAAAACATGAAAAAGTTTTCGAGATTTTTCTCCCTGTAAAAGTGTCCATCTCCCGATGTATGGACTGCATGCTTATTGTAAATTGTATGGGCTATTCATATCTAGTTTTTCAAAATTTTGAAAACACATTTTTTCGGGAAAAATTAGTTTTAATTTAAAAATTTTTTTTTTGAAATTCTATATTTTTCAATGAAAACCTAAATAATTTCTTCAACCAACATTTTGTAGATCTCATAGTTTTTAAATTATTTTTTTCGAAACAAAGTTGAAAAAAAACTCAAAGTTTCAGAAATAATCTCACACAAAATCTATCAAACCTACAAAATTTTAATCAAATAATAAAATGTAGCAAATTATTTATGCTTTCATTTAAAAATTTCAAACAATTTTTTGAAAACAAAATCATTTGAAAACAAACATTTTGAAAATTGGAATTCATTTTTCTCGAAAACATGTTTTTTTTTGTAAATTTAATTCTAATTTCCAACAAGTTACTCATGCATCGGAAGATGGGCACTTTTACAGGAAAAAAGTTTTTCGAGCATCAACTTTTCCATGTTTTTCTTTGAAATATAACTGTTTCTAATTCGTAACATTTTTATGTAGAAATTATCGCGATTTACATGCTCTGCTAACTTTTTTCTATTGAGAAACATGTCAAGAACATTCAAACGCGAGAATTTACACATAAAAATGTTACGAGTAAAAATTTTTTTTTTCAGAGTCTCCATACAAACATGCTTTACATTCCAGAAACTATAAAAGATAAAAAATTGACGTCTTCGACGGCATTTGGCATTTTCATGTGATCGAAATCTTTGTCGAATACACTATATCGCTATCATGACTTTAAACAAAATTAGGGTTAGTTGTTATTTTTTCAAAGAAAACATGGAAAAGAAAAATTAGGGTTAGTTGTTAGAAATTTTTCTCTCTGTAAAAGTGTCCATCTTCCGATGTATGGACGAATTGTTGGAAGTTGTAATTGCTATTCTTATAATTTGTTTGAGAATTTTCAAAAAACAATTACCTACCATTTCATTATTTGAGCAGCATTTTGTAGATATCATAGTTTTTGAGTTATATTTTTTGTGAAAAATCAGGAAAAAATTCTTGGCTTTTCAAAGAGTATTCTAATTATGCCAAGTATGCAAAGTTGCTTAAAAGACCCATGTGTTGACACCCCAACGTGTCAACGTGTCAACGTGCCAGTCGTGTTGTTATAAAATTCGTCATGTATGAAAAATATTATTAAAAAAAATTTGTTTGGACTCGATTATGTACAGACTGTATAATATCGAGACCACCCTGTATTGGCTTCAAATCTCGATGGTCCATGGATCTTTTCGGGTTGAGGGCCTTTTGTGCAACATTTGAAAAATATCATCCATATTTAAAGCAAGAATTAACGGGCAAACGTATGCCCTTTCTTTCAAGGAAAGTCGGAAAATTGAATTCCCATATGTTATACAATTACATCATGATAAGCGTTGTTAGTCCATTCGATGTTTGCCCTAACGGAATTGATCTTTCTTCTTTGATCTTCTTTCGAAAGTGGAAATGTACAGGGTTTTCCAACTTTAAATTCCGAAAGTAAATTGAAATAAAACACACTTAGAATTCGAATTTCGATGAAACTTTTATTTCAAATTAAAGTTTGGTTTATGCCATTATGTGTGAAATACAACATCATTCAAATGTCCACCTAGGGCTTTCTCGCACACCTTGATCCGGAACAGGTAATTTTCGATGACTTTTCGGCACATATGGGGCGGTATCTCGGTCATAGCTTCACGAATGTTGTCTTTCAAATGTTCAAGAGTTTGCGGAGAGTTGGCATAGACACGGTCGTTCGCATAACCCCACAAAAAAAAAAGTCTAGCGGGTTCAAATCGCATGATCTGGACGGCCAACTGGCATCACCAAAACGCGAAATTATGCGTCCCTCAAATTTCTTTCGCAATATGGCCATGTTCGGTCGTGTTGTGCACGTGGCGCCGTCCTGCTGAAACCACATGTCATCCGTATTCATATCTTCAATTTGTGGCAAAAAAAAATCGGTTGACATGCGGCCATAGCGCTCACCATTCACAGTTACCGTCTCGCCGTCCTCATTTTCAAAGAAATACAGCCCGATGACTCCACCAGACCATAATGCGCACCAAACAGTGACTTGGCGGATGCAATGGCCTCTCAACAATGCGTGTGGATTTTCTGAGCCCCATATTCGGAAATTCCACACTGGCAGCAACAGCAGCAATATTTTCGGCCGAACGCACATTACGATGATGCACAGGTTTCACAATATCCGCTACGGATCCAGTTTGTTCGAATTTACGCACTACATTAGCGATTGTAGGCCGTCCATGACGACCAAAATCCGTCAGTAATGCTCGAAAAACATTTGCCGGTTTTTCATCATTTTTATAGTATAATTTAACAAAAATAACACGTTGTGCGATGCTAAAACGATCCATATTGTAAAATGGCAGACATTCAACTAACGATATGACGCTTTGGTTGACAGCTATGTCAAACGGTTGTCAGCGCAGGGCTGTATATTTTCGGAAGCCCGAAATGGAAAACCCTGTATTTTCAGGCTAAATAACGCATTTCTATATCTTCAATCTTCTATCTATATAAATAAAAATGAAGGTAATATCCACACCTCTCACGCAGAGATCACGAGTTCAATTCTCACTCCCGACATTCTTCCAAAAATGGAAGTAAAAGTGACAAACCATCCGAAATGTGTTGAAAGTCACTATAATAGAGAAAAATGGTGTGTTATCTCTATGATATAACCGCAAGGTTGACGTGGAACTACCTTATCTTAGTAATAATTTGTTTGTGTTGATTAAAATTTTGATTGAATGAAACAATTTCCGAATTCAATTGAATTTAATATATTAGGCTGTCAAAAAAGTCCTGCGGTATTTTTTTTTGAATTTTCATTTGTTCATAAAATTAGTTACAATCATCTGTTTTAAGTCAAATATGCGCCGTTTTGTTCGATGACTTGTTCCCAACGAGATGCCAACTTCATAATACCCCTGTTATAGAAGCTCGCTTCCTTATTGGCAAAAAAAACTTGGATAGCCAATTTTCACAGGCCTCTTTTGTGGCTAACTTCTGACTACCTAGCTCGTTCGCCATGGACAAAAACAGGTGGTAGTCACTTGGTGCAAGGTCCGGACTATACGGCGGATGCAAAAGAACCTCCCATCCGAGCTCCCGGAGCTTCTGGCGCGTCACCAAAGAAGTGTGTGGCCTGGCGTTGTCCTGATGGAAGACAATGCGGCCTCTGTTTATCAAAGATGGCCTCTTCTTCGTGAGTGCTACCTTCAAGCGGTCCAGTTGTTGGCAGTACAGGTCCGAATTGAGCGTTTGGCCATAGGGAAGCAGCTTATAATAGATTATTCCTTGACAATCCCACCAAACATACAGCAGAACCTTCCTGACCGTTAATGAGGGCTTGGCCACCGTCTGAGCCGCTTCAGCGGGCTTCGACCACGACCGTTTGCGCTTCACGTTGTCGTAAGTGACCCACTTTTCATCGCCAGTCACCATCCGCTTCAGAAACGGGTCGATTTTGTTGCGATTCAGCAGCGATTCACATGCGTCGATACGGTCAAAGATGTTTTTTTGCGTCAACGTGTGTGGCACCCATACATCGAGCTTCTTATGAATCCAAGCTTCTTCAAATGGTTAATAACGGTTTGATGACTTATCCCCAGCTCTTGGCCGATGCTTCGGCTGCTACTATGCCGGTCTTTCTCGGCTAATTCAGCGATTTTATCGCAATTTTCGACGACAGGCCTTCCGGAGCGTGGCGCATCTTCGACGACCTCTACACCGGAACGAAAACGTTGAAACCATCGTTGTGCGGTGGAAACGGAAACTGTATCGGGTCCATAAACTGCACAAATGTTATTGGCAGCTTGAGATGCATTTTTGCCTTTGTCATAGTAGTACTGTACTGTTTTCTCTTTATTTTGCTCCATATTTGCGACACTATAACTCACGAACGACTTAACCAAACAAAACACTGTCAAGGACTAAATTATAGCGCGAAAAAATACCTTTCCAACAAGCTATAGTATGACTCGATACAATGAATACAACTAGAACTACGCGCTTACAACGACACCTCGCGGAAATACCGCAGGACTTTTTTGACAGCCTAATATTTACTTTGTGAGTAAAAAGATTGTATAATGCCATGTAAGGTCAATTCATCCAATAGATTTTTCTTCGTTACAAGTAAATTTAATGACAGTCCTTTTACGTTTGGTATGATGACATCTTGGTTTTGATGTCTCTGTTAGGCCTGACCTGCATTTGCAATGCCACTTTCCTCAGACACCCTTGTTCTGAAGTCTGTGTTAGGGAAACACATTTCAGAATTTCCCCACGATCCATGGATTTGAAGTCTGTGTTAGGGAAACACATTTCAGTCGGAACAAAAATGCCCCCAACTTTCATGTATTTGCAATGCCGATTTCTCTAACGCTGCTTGGTTTTGAAGTCTGTGTTAGGGAACACATTTCGGTGCGAAAAAAAGTCCCCATACTTTCATGTGTTTGCAATGCCGATTTCCCCAAGGCTGCTTGGTTTTAATGGCTGTGTTGGGAAAACCGTAAATCGGACCAATCAAAACGAGTTAGTTAGGGCGTTTAAATAACGCTTAACATTTTACAGTCAATCAATTGATTATCTAATGAAAAATAACATTTTATTAATTGCGATAGAAGCGTAGAAATATTACGTATCAATTGATGCAAACATTTTTCCGATCCAGTAAGAAATGTTCGAGTTATAAGCATTCGGAATCTTTCATTTTTTCCTGCATGTTCTATGTTTAGGTTTTCATTTCACCCCCCATATACTCCGGTTAGACGTAGTCCCACGTCAAAAGAAATAAAATGAATCACCAGATGTGATGGTAAGGTTGGTAATTCCCATATGTTCTACAATGGCATCGTTGTTAGTCCAACTGGATTTTGCGTTTGTGAAATTATGCTGTTCCGTTGGTGTGATGCGAGAAAGGCAATGGATTCTCAGGTCGTTATTCTACCTTTGAAGATAAAAATTATGAATTAAAATTTACTTTTCTGTAGCAAACATGTAGTCCATGTTACGGAGAAACATGTTCTTTGCAAGTGAATCAAGAATCCAAAATTGTGTCTGAAAATGAATTTTTATTATAATGACGAGTTTTGGTAGAAGTAGGGGAAAAAGAGGGAATTTGAACCACCTAAGCAAATCGCCTAATATTTCCAAACCAATACGGTCTAAATAAAAAATGTCACCTTGAACTCCGAGCTACACTTATTTTCTCTCAATCAATAATTTTTAATCATTATAAGAAGCTTCAAATTACCAAATATGTCATAAAATAAAAGAGATGATTTTTGGACATTAAAACTTTATGCGGGGTGATTTGGTCCAGCGTGTGTATCATCGAAAAAAACATACTTATGTTTATGTGAAGTATTTTGGGATAATGTTTCAATCAGTAACAGTATTCTGGGTTCGATACCAGGTGTCTTGGCCAGATTCCAGACCAGAAAAAATGGATTGAGATCATCTCGAATTTTGTATGGATCTTTTCACTGTTGTTCGTGCATTTTCAAATCCTTTCGATGTTTGGTCAAAGAAAATCCGCTCTTGATGGCCTGCGTTGCTCTTTCAAGCTCCTCCTTCTTCCACCATTGTTTGGCTCATCCTCTTTTTGTAATACAGCGGCATCTGGAATCAATTAGACCAAAGAAAAGCCTCAAACCTGTAGGACCAATTCACCCCACAGAAACGTGTCCATGTCACCCCACACAACATGCAAAAATTAAAATGCAATTAATTTCATTTATTGTTATCAAAATTATAGTTTCACTGCATAAAATTGTTCCTCTTCTGTAGACGAACAGAACTTTACTGCACAATACACGACAAGTTTGTTTTATCAGCGGGAAAAACCTTAAAACCTCGATCGGAAAACTTACATTTTTTGACGATCAAAGTGCTTGCTGTGTTCCTGCTACCGTTTCCTTCCACCTGTCGAATTTTACCAAAGTTTTTTTACGTTAGGTACATACGGTTCAACAATAAAAAGAGATGACATAATAAAAAAATCCAAGTTGAGTCGTACTTTTTGAGATAAAGGGGTGGTCCAAATCACCCTGTATGTCCAACTCACCCCGTGTTACCCTACTAGAAAATTTATAGTAAAAGGAAATTGTAAAGGGTCAATTAGAAGATCAACCAATAAAGAGTTCTGCGATTGGAGCCACGAATGTTCGCTTAGTAAGAAAACGTGAATGTTCGGAAGAAATCATATAAAAAGGTCAATTTTGGGCGAGACAAAATTCTGCGGATCAGCTAGTTTAAAATACAAATTTCGCTGCGGTGGTGTTGATACGTAAGTACCGAATACTGTAAAGATTTTTTGACATTTAATTTTAAAATATATGATGACATTAGAATAGAACACCTGGCTTCCAAGAATTCACAGGTGGTCAAATTGGACAATATTTAGAAACGTTTGTAATCTTTTGTGAACTAGCTACAAATTACCTATGGAATAGAATCCAAAATATCATGAATTAGCGTTGGCGGTATATAGTAAAAGGTGGCGCCAAAATTAAAAGAAAACTGTCCCCCAAGTTCATGGGTACCTGTGCATACATAAAGGTAGAAAGAATGGAATCAATAAAATGCCTCAAGTAGAAAGACAATACATTTTCGTTGAAACAGATCACTTTTGCGTCGCCCAAATCCACCGAATAACCCATGGTGATTCATGGTGCCAAGGAGCAATTAATGAGCCATGAAACGCCAAATCACGTATTCTGGAACAATCGCGAACGTTGAAATTCTCGGAATTTGACGTGAGCAACCCAGTGGCGTATTCGTTGAAATAAAAAAAAATCTCCGTGAATTTACATGACATTACCGTTACAAATAATGAGCCTGGAAGAGGCATTGTTCGCGTCTGACCGTTTTAACCTCGTCGCATTCGCTAGGTCATCGCCTTTCCATTGATGGATCACACCCCGAGAAAAAAAACGCTGTGGGGTTAGTGAAAGATTCTTTCTCTACACGCGAAACCGTTGTACACAAGTTGACGTCTTTGTTCCCGAAGGTAGGACTTGGCGGGTGAACCAGTTTCAGAGTACAAACCTGCTAAATCAGCGGCGCACGAACTTTCGTTCGCGAAGAGCAGTATGCCAATCCAGGAAGGCAAAACAAAGTATTGAAACACAGAGAGAGACTAATTTATGCCGTCACGTTGAGAGTTCCATGCACCTCGTAGTCACAAAGCCAGGCGGAACAGATATTGTAACGATAATTCAATTAATGCGCGCGCACTCCTCACTGTAAACGAGACACTTCCTCACTTCTTCACAACAGCGCAGCTTTATTCCTATTTTTCATACGCCCATTTGTGTTGTTCATGCAACGCGATTTTCGAAAGACGCTGCTTTCCAAGTAAACATTATCAACATGTAACAATCACGATATTTACCGTCGTTCAACACGTAATTAGTCGCTTGCTCGATACACTACTTACGACCCCACGAGTCGTCGATCCAATATATTCGTCAACAAGTGTATCCTCCAACTTTTTTGTGCAACGTAACCAAACAATTGGCGCTACCTCCCTGACAGCCAATGCACACTCCAGCGAAATATGGATGGTTCAGTATGAGGTCATCACACGCTGCACATTCTTCACACAGCACACACGATGGGCCCATGGGCTTATGACTCACTGACTCACTTGCACTATTGCCGCCTGTTGTATCATTATTCCATCATCTGCAAACACCGCACATTCCTCGCAACGATATCCACCTTTTTTTGTTAATATTGAAGCACAGGTAGATACGTCGCGTAAGCTTTAACCGTTTTCTTCCAAAACAAGCCGCAAAACACTTGGCTAGCCTAGGCGACCATAACTGACAGGATCGCGAAACTTCATTTGAACACGCACTCCCACACACACAAACGCGGCCGCGATACGAGCCACGGAGGAACTCGACGGATTCCTAGTGCGAACCACACACACAAACACGCGCACACTCGAAGGCTTACTTTAGCGACATAAAACACTAACCGACCGACTGGAGACAAAACCCGACGAGTACTGACTACCCTCTCTCAGAGGCCAGGCCAAGGCAGCGCGTGAAACGGAACGTCAGGTCTCCAAAGGTATGCATGCACACAACAGCAACCACGGAGGTTACCTCCGAGCAAGGGTTTACGTTAAACGGCGCGTCGCCGTATCGCTCGTGACAACAACACCTTGTACTTGGGCTGGTCCCTGTACCAACACAACACAACCAACTACACGACCGGTTCAAGTGTGTTGGTGCGTTTTGGTTCGGTCGGTTATTATGCTGTGGAATGGAGCGGAGCAATGTGCTGCTGTTGCTGTCGGTATTCACGGTTATAATTAAGTTACCTGAAATTGAGAGAGAGAAGAGAGAACGGTTGTTAGGCTATTTTGTCGTGAGAATATATCTTGAATTGGATTTTGTTTTGTATATTTATGATCAATGGTATACACTAATAATCTTACTGATAGTGCATCTTTTCTATGGAGTATATCTAAAGATGTTTGCGGTAGTAACGCAGAAAGAGATCACAGTGAGTGACAAATTTTTGGGGACGCTTTAACTCTTTGCGGTCGCTTGTCTACACTCAGCTACCAAACCTTGTTTACCTTTCTGGTCATTTGTTTGCTCTCAGCCATCACAGCAAGGAATCATGCTAATCTTATACTTTATGCAACGATGTATCAGTTTACACTTTTGATGTAGGACTACGTCTTTGATTTTAATATAAGGGGTTCACTCTACGAAAAATGTAACGTTTATTAAGAGTTCTCAAATGCATATTACGCAGAATCGTTCTTACGATATATGTTATAACATATACCATTAGACGGCAAATTTATCCAGCATTTTTTTCGCCTGAGACATCAACAGTGGAAATAACGGAACAAGTGAGTAATTTAACAAATAAAAGAGATATGTTTTGCGAGCGGATGCGAAGGTAAATCATGTATTATGCAATCTTTCCTTCAACTTCGTTCCCATGAATGGTGTATGCAACACTAAATTGTGTGCAATAATTCCTTCTATCAAACAAATTAGCAAGACCTTTTTCGAATGTAAACAAGTAATCAGATGTAAGTTTCCATGCATCACTCAAATTTCATGAAAGATTTCATCAAAGCAACGAGGAAAGTTCCACCCATACAGTGATCGTTCGTCAATTGGGCCGAAAAATCAATACAATTATCGAATTTTACTCGCTAACTAGACTGCAAATCAGCAAAAGCAATACTTCAAATTGAAGATGACATCTATTATTGATACATAACTGCTTTGCAGCCCAGTTAACGTACGTCCTGTTATAGATAAGTCCAGTTGAAGATAGTCCAATTAGCGAATGACTTCTGTACATGACGGGGTGACAAACATCTTAAGCGAGTGTCTTCCGGGCTGCGGCAACATGGACAATTGTACAGCGAAAAATGATATCAATATTAGGAGGATGGCAGCGATTATCATGCGAGGACTTATCTAGATCGGCATTACATCGCATCACAAAAATGAAACGAAATGATTGTGGTAGTCTGCAAACGAACATTATTTCACCGAAAAAGTTACTGCTCCCGATACCTTAGAATAAGACTAATAATAAGAATAAGACAATGGAAAGAAATCACAATACGATAGCTATTCATAAAAAATAAAGCAACTTCATGATTTCGTGTGTATTTTACTTCAAAATATCACGAAATCGTAAGTATCTTCAACTCGATTTTTGTTTTTCCTCATGAACTTCATAATTAATGTAATCAATGACGATGTTTTTTTTTGTTTACCTCTCCACTTATACTTCATCTACCATTCCACCCTGTTCTGTGTCACACTGATATTCATTAGTCATTTTCAGTTAGATAGTTGAATTTCCGGCCGGAAGCTTATTTTCTGTTTTTGTTCGTTACAAACCGTTTGACGGTTATCAGTAAATATAACAAACAGCCCTTTTGAGGGCTACTATTTGGAGTTTCAAAAGAGTTAAACTAACAGATTTCTGAACAATGGAAAGAATTACATTAAAAAAAAACAACTGTTCTGAACAATCACAGTCCTACGTCAACATTTCCGTCCGCGCCCCTATGCTCAGATCCTTCTACTTTCTCTAAGTGAATCATAATGTCTAGTGAACCTGTTTATTGGATGATATGGAGCTTCTAGGAATTATAGATAACGGTACTCAGTATAAATTAAAGATTATTAGCGTGGAAAGATCAGAGGATAGTCACGATGCTGAGTAGCTACGATACATCGGACAAAACAACTATAGTAAAAATAATGAAACGAGGCACCAGCTTTTACGTTTTGATGTAGGATTACGTCTTCCGGGAACATATTGGGGTCAAAATGAAAATCGAAAATCGAGTACATCGTGAAAATTGTCCAATTTCAAATGCTTCTTGCTCAGTCATTTTATGATGGATTGATAAAATTTTTGCGTCAATCGATTTCGGCACTTCATAACAACTTTTTATATTGAAGAGAACAATATATGTCATGAAACTAACTATCGAACAAACCCCTATCCTAACGAAAATACCCACTTCTGATTGGTCGAAATTGACGACACATGCGACGGGTCCCTAACAGAGACATCAAAACCAAGCTCGCTGGGGTAAATCGACATTGCAAATACTTGAAAGTAGGGAGAACTTTTGGTCCTACCGAAATATATTCCCTAATAGAGACATCAAAACCACGCTGCCTAGGGAAAATCGGCATTGCAAATATATGTCGGGGGAATTTTTGCATTGCAAGTAAGGTGAGTGATACGATTAATTTAAAAAATAAAATTGAAATTTGAAACTTCAATGTTGGTTACTTGGTGAAATTTCAAATCAATGACCGATCATGTATTGTGAAAAATTTAGCACAAGTGTAAGTGTAAAATTGTATATGGTAGCAGTTGTGTTAAAATGACTTGAAACATGAAACGATTTGTTCCACTCAAAGAAAGTTAATGCGACGAGAAGAATTGGAAAAGTGATGGAATATTCGAAAAAGGGATTTCCCATATACTCTACATGTCGTATTAGGTGCTGTTAGTGAAATTCACATTGAGGCATATAGCATCGTTCTCCGCTGAGTTTAAAACGAAATTCGAAATGGGTTAAATAAACACGCAGAATGTAAAACTTACAAATGAAAATTACCTTTTGCATTTCAAATATGTTTTCTCTATAATAAAGTAACATGTTTTTACTGATGAGAAAAAATGATAATTGTGTTCGGTATTGATAATTTTCTTTATATAACATTGATGAGTATTTTTTTTTCTTTATTTCATCCATACATAACACAGGAGGCATCTCGTCTAGGGTCACAGAGCGCGGTTTTAATCATATCTCATTCCACTTCGGAATCTTCTATCTTGATACGCACCATTCAACGACTAATCACCATCCTTCTGTCATCATCACTCGGTTGTAAACCGGTCGGCAACAAATAGCCTAACGGAATCCTACGTCAACTATGCGGTCGTGTCTCGGATACATCCTTTCTGGAAGTACACGAAATCAGATTGGGTGACGACCCTATGAAAAAATTGACAATGCAAATTTCCGCTGATAATAGCGAGACCCGAAATTCCAAACGAAGTGGTTTCACACGCTCGAGTGCTTGGGTCAGCGATTAAGACCCTCCTCGATGCAATAAAATGCGCCACAATGTAGGGAACATTACGAGTTCCAAGAAAACGCGACAATTAAAAACAAGTATAATGTTCGGCAGCGATAAGATCGAGAATACCATATCGATGCACGACGTCGCATCATATTCCATAGACGGGGCATTCATCGTGGCGATGGTGATCGCCATCATTTACTACCATTGGAGGAGAAACACGAAACGACTGCGCGAACTGGAAGGGGCGCAGCGGAGGATCCGACTCGATAGTGTGAATGCTGTATAATCAAAATAATGCGAACGCTGTATAATCAAACGCACATTTTGTGCTGACATGGAGAAACAAGAAACACCCAAGTGACCTAAGCAATGTAAAATTTAAGGAAATACAGTTCAGTCTAAAACCGACCGTGAAGGAGTTAGTACTTAGTCCGAAAGCCGTGTTGGGCCACTATGGCCCAATACTAACATCTTAATTTTAACGAACAACACTTTCTGTGACTTTTTTTAAATCAAATGTCCGATAAGTACTTAGTCCACAAAAAAATTTTTTGGAAAAGTAGCGATTTATTTCTCAACATAGTTTCCTTTTAGCTCGATACACTTGACCCAGCGATGCTCCAACTTCTTTAATCCATCTGAAAAATACGTTTTCTCGAGGTCTGCAAAGTAGGCCTCCGTGGCGGCGATGACCTCCTCATTCGACTCAAATTTTTGCCCGGCGAGTAACTTTTTCAAGTTTGGAAACAAAAAAAAAGTAGCACGGGGCCAAATCTGGAGAATACGGTGGATGGGGCAGCCGTTCGTAGTGAAATTTGACCAATTCGACCGTGGCGACGATGGAATTTCCAGTTTTTCCTATTTTTCTAAAATCCGCGGACACTCCCGCTTCCACACACGGTCAAAACAAAACTACGAGTCCGATTCGGCTGAAATTCTGACAGTAGCCGTTTACGAGAATGTACTACCCGGTAAGTAATCTCACTTGCGATACTGACACCATCGGGCGATGAGGCTAAGTACTTATCAGACCGCCCTCGTATGAATGTGGGAAGAGTACGAAAATTTGTGGAACGACTTGTAAGTAATTCTCATGTTATATACACGAAGGTAAATTATAAAATATGTTGTTTATATAAAAACACATTAAAACACATTGTTCAAGAAATACAAATCTAAATTTTACAAGAAATAAAGAGATCTTACTTAGCTTCCATAAACTTACATAATATATGCAGTGAAACACGCTCTTTCAAAGGAAATTAAGTCCGACCAGTACGACACCCATATAAAAATTCAATACGGCCGCAAAGGGTTAATATAAATTGCTGAGAATTGTTGGGGAACATGGAAATTGTGATTAAAAAAACATAGCTGAAAATATTTCTACCCTATGTGTTTTAATTCTATATTTTACATCTAGTAAATTTTTTACAACTATTGGGCAGTAGTATGAATGAAAGATTCATTTTTCAATGCCCTCACGAAGAAACTTCCTGATATTTTTTTGCTGTCTGAGGAACCAGACATGGATAATGTTTTGGATAAAATTGCATTTTAGCCGAACTTACTAATGATATTTGTGTGGACCTTATGATTGTGTTTTTTGCTATCTTGTTTGAATACAGGTCGGACTCGATTGTATCATTCGATTATATACAATTTTTGACTCGATTAAATACAGTTTGAAAAAAAAAATATCTGAATCCAGAGTGTCGATCTCGACGTTTCATGCAATTTGAACACATTTGGCATCACAATATTTTTCTTGGAAACCCCGAACTTATGTACAACCCACTTGAGAGATTTTCGAGGGTAAAAGAATCAAACCTTAGACCGCTTTGAGGCACCCCTAAATCATGTCCGATTGAGCTGAAAAGATCGGTGCAAATCTTTTTTGGGGCCAATAAATGAAAAATGTACATGATCGGTTCTGGAACACTCTTGTACTCATGCGAAAAATCGTAACTCATGTACTCACAAGACTGTGCGCGTCTCTGTAACAGTGCTATTGTGTATTTTTAGGCGTTATTGGTATTTATTAAAAAAAAAGATATTATTGATAACTCCAGAAAATAAAAGACAAGGCCTTTTTAACCCTCCTGTACTCACGTGCAAAATCATAACACGTATACTCGCGCACGGTGTCTCAGACCTTCTTGTATTGAACTTCTCTGTAATGTTGCCATTGTGTATTTTTCAGGCTGTATTGACATTTATTTGAAGAAGAGGATATGATTGAATGAAAAAACTCCAAAAAATATGTTTTTTCGTCTTTGTTATGTTTTAATAATCATCTAAGTCAGCCTTCTCAAAATAGAGTAATTTTTGATACTCCAACACAAATAACGAAATTCGAAATTTTCACTGTTATTAATTAAAAGTAAGCAACTGAATATAATTCAAGGATGTATAAAGAGCTATAAAATAACATAAAAATGTATTAATCGATTGTTGTTTCATTGGAGTAAGAATCAGAACATAGGATAACTGCATGCTCGAAACAAACATATTTTTTACATTTCATTCAGTTGTTGTTTGTTTCTCGGGTTTTTTGTCGAAGAGAAGAATGTATAACGACCTTCTATATAATTACCAGATGATAAAGGTTCTGGAATATAAAGTTTGCATATTTCTAATATTCTTTGTCTATGTTTTCTTAGTAAACTAAGAGTTAATGCCTTTTGACGTAGGACTAAGTCTTTCATTTCTATACCGGGGTGTAAAATCAAAGTTTCGAAAACGAAAGCGTTACGCCGGAGACCGAGATTTTGAGCGTTAATAGCTCCTCAACAACTGAACGAAATGGTATGATAATCACTTCATTCGAAAGATAAAATGTCTACGCGTTCTATACTTGTTACTTTCTGATCCAAAAACTTGTTTCAATAGTCTTAAAACTGCTTTCAAAACAGGCTATTGAAATCACCAATCGGTATATAAGCGAGCGCCGCTCGGAAATCCACTCAGTTCTAATTGAACAGCGATTGGAGCATGTTGTCGCTGTTGTGGTGAAGCTCTTCGTTTATCATGAAAGCGCGAATGACCGGTGTCACCAAGAGCCTGTTTGTGCACCTTAGGCCAGAAGGGAATCCATCAGGAGGAGAATGATGCCACAAACGGTTCCCCGGGAAGATCTCGAAGCAGCCGCTACACACACACATACACGCACGGAATTCTTTCCGTTTGGATGCCATTCAGCATCGAGAAAGATCCGGAAAATAATCTGCCAGTTCCTCTGGGAATTTAAAAATACATTCATGTGACGGAGTTATTTGAATGTTTTCTATTCATGTAACACTGTGACCAAATATTTTTCAATCATTTTTCAATCAAGGTTATCGAGTTAGCATTAAGCACTGGTGGGCTTCCAGTATCGAGGAAAATGTGGTAATATCTAATCGTTACTGAAAATAATCTGCCAGTTCCTCTGGGAATTTAAAATTACATTCATGTGAACACTGTGTAACACTGTGACCAAATCCATTTGGTTTTGTGATTTTTCAATCAATCGCAATTAACAGGATAGCTTCTGAAGATTATTCTCCAATATTGGATGCATAAAACCTTGTGCCTCCAACGTAACGCTCTCGTTTTCGAAGTCCCCCAAATATTCATTCATTCAAAATGAATTCAGATTCAACTTCAAACAAATGATATCTAAATCAACGATAGTCCTACGTCACCCTTGCGGTTATACCATAGATATAACCCACTTCCTGTTTTTTTAGATGGGGCATAAAAAGGTGATATAAACGGATCTAGGAATTTCCTTTTCTTTTTCTTGTTTTCTTGTCTAAATTGTCCATTATAAAAAAATATCCCCGAAACTGTAACTGTTAAAAATTACCATAAACTACCGATTAGTTTATAGTTTACTGTTTACAATTCTTCCACAAGTGAAATTCTTTCACATGTGTGTATATGTATGACCATTATATTTAGCGAATAACTATACGAAAGTCAAATAATTATATTGTGCTTTTGAACGTATGAATCTAACGACGAATAGTTAACATATGGATCCGTTCAATCCAGTTACAAAATGGACTGAAATCAAATAAAAATAGTCCGGTAATGATATTATGCATTATATTCAATAAATATTCCACGCCACTAACATTAATGTGTACATTTCATTCAACAATATTCTAGAATATGAAAAAAGGCACTTGTCCAAAAAAGTTACTCCTATACTCGCGTCGGTGTGTCAGACCGAATTTTCTGAGAAATGAACGAATTATTGATTTCTCGGTCTGACAGACCAATGCGCGAGTATAGGAGTGTTAAAAAAAATCGTGCGGAGTTAGAATAACAATTCCCGAAACTCTTTTCGCGACACTTTACATATGCCGGACACTGTAACCGCACACAACTGAACACAAGAAATAGGGTGAAAAGAATAACTTCCCGCGACCTGGAAAGCAAACTCTCCGTTCAAGTTGTTTCAATCCTGTCATCACCGACAGAAACAAGTGGGAAACGACCGCGGCCTAACCTCACCAATACCACCTGAATATCCACCGGAGGTACCGCCGCGACCGGAGCCCTCCGCAGCAGACTGGCAGGAGTTTTTCTTCGTTGCACATTCCATCGCGCTCACAACTACCCTAAAACCGTACGGCTCTTCCATCGTGGTGCCGTCGAGAACGAAGTCGTCATTCGTCAGCAGTATCGGAGCGTATCCATGGCTTGCATAGTCACGCGTCATGAGTTCTAGACACAGTGGTATTATTGTTGTTGTTATTATTATTGCGGGGACTGCCATTCTTGATGGCTGCTTGTTGCTTTATTTTTGCTATCTATCTCCTTTTGAGTCCCTTCTTGACGCCAGGTCGATGCCAGAAGGCAGGCATTTAACCGCGCGACCGACCAGTCTGCCTGCATGCCTGCTTGCCTGCTTGATCGAATGACGACCGGCTCCAACGGTTGGACATAAGGGAATGGATACACAATGAATATGGTTATTAGCTGTGCGGGTATTCGTGACTTTGTTTAGTCGATTAAGTCCCCTAGATGATGCAAACTTTGTTAGAATATTGTGCTCAGAGATGCTCCCCGGCAACAACCATCGCAATAGCGATGTGTTAGGTGAACCTGGAAGTCGCGTAATTAGTTTATCCACGGTGGCGAATACTTCTACATTTGCTTCCCACAACGTTGCTGGGACAGGTTGTATATGCTTGAAAGATATACTGAGAAACATTCATAATTACAGTAGAAACCCGATTATCCGTGAAATAGTCTGACGAGGTTTCTTCGGATAACAAAAATCGCGAATAAGGTCTTTCCGGAAAACAAAAATGTCGGAATAAAGGGCTAAAAATGAAGTGCAAACGCGAAGAAAAATATTTCAGCATGAAAACTATGTTTTATCAATACATAAATCTATAAACTATCCATTTGTAAGGTCGCGCATAACATTGGTAAGATAATGCCGCGACCAATACAGAAGAGAAAGAGCCAAACTCACTGACATATTTCGAAAAGCTTTTTTAACGAATAATCCGCATCAATCATCATTGCGAATATTTAGGGTTCTACTGTACTTCCCATTAGCGGGGTTTCCTCCGACTTCTGAATTGACCTACGAAGTAGTTTAAATAGTCCATACAGAAACAAAAATGTGTTTGGGGTAAACCGTTTTTGATTTTTCAGCATAGTCTCCCTTTAGGCTTCAACACTTCGTTTAACGCTGTGCTACTTAGTTGGTCCCTTCCGAAAAATAATATTTCTCCAAGTCTGAATGCACTAAATTAGATGTCCTACTACTATATATTGTACTAAATTTGCTCATCTTTCAAATGAAAGCAACAATTTATTTTTTTCATATGAGAAAGGTGTTTTCTGACTTTGAGGGGATGAATCGAAAATGAAATTCTTCTTTTATATTAAAAAAAAAATGGGTGGGTTATATCTATGATATAACCGCAAGGTTGACGTGGAACTACCTTAGCTAAGCAATCATTTGTTTGTATTGATTCAATTTTTGATTAAATGAAACAGCTCCCGAATTGAATTGAATTAAACATATTTGCTTTATGAGTAAAAAGATTGCACAAATGCCATGTAAGGTCAATTCATACATTGTGATAGATTATTTTCTTCGTAACAAGTAAATTTAAAAACTGTTCTTTTATGTTTGTTTAGATGCCTAGGACAAAATATGAAACGGAAAAATTATCAAACCATTATTTTATTCTACATTTCCCTCTGAATGTATCTCTCAAGTGTACGTACTTCACGAACCGCGGATTTGCTTGATTTGATGAACTTTAGGCACTCAGTTTCGATTTTGACATGTACGTCGAACGCATATTGTTTAATCACTAGGCGTTATCGCAGCAAATGGTTATCAACATTTTGCCGAATCATCAAATGGTATGCGTAGAAATTCAGTGAGCAGAAGGTATGAAGGCATATCCTTCAATGCAATCTTGAATGACCGAACCAAAGCGTTGTGTTCGTACCCGCTTTTGTAAAACACTATTCGGAGTCTGCACGATTTTCCCAGGTTCCTAAGTTTAGAAGACCGTGTTAGGGAAACATATTCCTGCCTGCACAACGGCAAGCAAGTACAAAAGTACTCGTAATTTTTCATTGATCTGCAAAGTCGATTCCCGCTCCTTGGATTTAAAATCTGTGTTAGGAAAACACATTTCAGTCGGAACAAAAATACCCCCGATTTGTATGAATTTGTATTGCCAATTTCCCCAGACACCTTGGTTCTGAAGTCTGTTTGGGGGGAACACATTTCAGTCGGAACAAAAAATACTTAATTTTCAATGCCAATTTCCCCACGCTTCGTGGATTTGAAGTGAAGACAAAAATACTACCGACTTGCATGTATTTGCAATGCCGATTTCTTCAACGCTGCATGTTTTTGAAGTCTGTGTTAGGGAACACACTACGGTGATAACAAAAGTCCCCTTACTTTAGTGTGTTTGCAATGCCGATTTCCTCAAGGCTTATTGGTTTTTTTGGCTGTGTTGGGGAAACCGTAAATCGGGCCAATCAAAACGAGGCAGTTAGGGCGTTTAGATAACGCTTAACATTTTACAGTTATTCAATTGTTTATCTAATGAAAAATAACGTTTTATTAATTGCGATAGATGCGTAGAGATATACCTTATCAATTGATGCGAACATCTTTACGATCCAGTAAGAAATGTTCGAGTTATAAGCATCGAAATCTTTCATTTTTTCCTGCATGTTCTGTGTTTAGGTTTTCATTTTACCCCCCATATATTCCGGTTAGACGTAGTCCCACGTCAAAAAAACAAAAAATACATGCATAAAAAACGAAAAAAAAAACTTTTTTGACTCGATTATATACAGGATTTGATTATATACAGATTATATATATTGATTATATATATATTATGAAAAGAAATCAGTGACTGTATATAATCGAGTCCGCCCTGTAATTGGAAAAGTTGTTGAAAATGATAAACAAATTCATAAAATATACCACGACAACCATATTGAAAAAGCCTATTTACATACGAAAATTCCAAGTTTATTTTTTTCACGTTTGAACATCAATACTCTATAACTTTTTTTAAGGCACTATTTTGGTAGGACTCATAGTTTTTGAGATACAGTTATACCTCGATATAAGGCAACTTTATTTTTTTCTCGTTACGTTATATCAAGTTACGTTATATCGAAGCTAAAAAAAAATTTTGACGTAGGACTACGTCTAACCGGAAGATATAGGGGGTGAAATGGAAATCTAGGCACTGAACAAATAGGAAAAAATGCAAGATTTGGAACGCTTATAACTCGAGCATTTCTCAATAGATCGCAAAGGTTTTTGCAATATATCTACGCATCTATCATAACGAATAACATTTCATTTTTCTTGAGATAAATAATTGAATAATTGTCAAATATCAAGCATTGCCAAAATGCACTATGTGCCCATTTTTGATTGGTCCATTTTGTGCTCCTCATATCGTACCGACCAAAACGGGCAACCAGAGCAGCAGCGAAATAGAATGAAGCACGATTGGAAAGGAAAAAGAAAAAATGAACGAAACATTGGTCGAAGTCTCACACATGCGTAATTCTCGAGCCAGCCAGTCAGCTTAAAAATCCCCGCTCCGCTGCCGTAACGATCATTCTTTGTGTGGACACCGACTGGACAACATCGTTGCTGGACGAGCTGGACGGCGAGGGATCGAGTGCCTTTCTCAAGGCAAGAGGGCGGAGGTGGTAGCGCTGGAGTAGAGTAGAGTAGAGTTTTCAAAGGGCCTTTCTCAAGGCTAGAGACGAATGAACTGCAAAAGTTTAAAGTCTCTACAATACAATACCTTCCTTCCTTCCGTAACGATCATTCTCATTCAAACCGTACACCACATCGGTTCGCATCACAACACATCAACAAACCAACCCAAGCAGCCATGTCTGGACATGGTAAAGGAGGAAAAGTGAAGGGAAAGGCAAAATCCCGCTCGAACCGTGTTGATCTGGAGTTCCCCGCAAGGGTAGCTAGGCCGAGCGCGTTAGTACCAGTGCACCAGTCCACCTAGCCGGCGTTATATAGTTTCGGCCGCCGAAGTGATCGAGTTAGCTGGCAAAGCTGCTCGAGACGATAAGAAAACCCGCATTCGGAACAGAACACATTCGGTTCGGTGGACATCAAGACAACAGGCAGTTGCAGCGAGTGGCGAGTGGCAAACGCAATCGCAAAACGGCATCAGGTAGCAGAAGAAAAAAGTTTGTTCTTTATACAAACTGCTTTGGTGGCAAATCCAGAACAAGGCGGCATCGAGGGCGTTCGAGATGGTTTTTTTCAAAACCACGAGTACTAAGTTTTCTAAATTGGAATCATTCCATAAAACAAGGCGCTTTTCAGGGCCATTAAACCTTCCAAAAAAGAGTTTAGGAAATACAGTTCAATGCTTTCTAAAACATTATCCAAAATAATAATAAAACACAAATTGATTTTTTCATAATTTGTTTGCCAGGATATGATGAGTATGTGAATTTGGCAGTTGTTCTGAGCTTATTGATTTTCACCAATTCTTAAATTGCGCTAGAGTATAAAACACGCGGACCCCAAAAAATATCTTATTTTCTTTCAAACCGTAAACCCGTGTGATTGTACGGCAATTGTAGGGTAACTAGGCCGAACGGATTGGTGCCGGAGCACCAGTATACCTAACAGCGATTATAGAGTTTCGGCCGTCGGAGTGCTCGAGTTGGCTTGCAAAGCTGCTCATGACAATCTGAAAACACGCATCAAGAACAGAGCAGCTTCGGTTCGGCAAGGCAACAATTAGTTTCAGTGAGTGGCAAAGTCGCATTAAATGTAATTTACTAAACAATATATCACAAGCTGGATGGGAAGAAATTTTCCAACTGTGAAAGCTGTGGCGAGTGGCAAACGCAATAGCTAAACAGGAAGGTTTAACCGAACAAGATGGGAATATCGAGTGATAACAAAAACACAACACCAAAGGTTCTTTTGAGAACCATCAACATATTCATAAAGAGTAAACAGTAAACTAATCCATTTTTCAGGTAGATAGGTAGGTATTCACGTAGGAGAAGGAAATAAAACAATATATTTAAAATATATATTTAACAAAAGCTGTCCCCTTTGTATAGTCCTACGTCACTCCGGTTATGTCCCCGACATTACCCACCCGTCTTTTTTGATCGACGCAAAACTGTTTATGATTACTCAAAAATGCGCAAAAACTAATTTTCTATTACCCAGCAGTATTTATAAACCTTTGTTATGCCCATTTGAGATAATTTTCGTAGGCAAACATGATCAATTTTCAGTAGAGGAAAACGTCTGAAAAAATTGATAGCTGGATATCCGGCAGTCGGATATTCGGCTTCTTATTTGCGAATACGAAACTGGATGAGACTACATGAAGTGCATGAAGCGAATTAAGGATAACATTTTAGAAGAAATAAACACATGTTTACATAAAAATAATGAACTATGAATAAATTTCCCGTTTCCGTGGATATCCTTTAATAGAGATTCAAGTTTTCTGCAAGTAATCTTCAACAGGGTTTTTTTTTCTGATAAGGATTCAACTACTTAGGAGAAGATCAGAATTACTGCAAGAATTGCAACCTTTTAGACCCGAGGATCAAGTTAGACTATTTAGGAGTTCTTGAAACGTAACCTGAAACAGTCTGGCCTGCAATGTTATTGGAGTCGTAAAATATCTTGCGACGAATCTTCTGAGAGTAACAGCTCATCGTCGTCTCCAAGATCTGCAAATGAAAGAAAAGAGACGAAACTGAATCAAACCGTATACACGAAACTCACGACACACCTCTTAGAACTGTTTCAACGAAGTGGCAAATGAAAATAATAGTTAGAGTCGCGTTCAGGAAAAAAAAACGCTTCGGGTTGTATCTGAGACACGACCACTTAGGACGTAAGACTGCGCAATCTTTTTTTTTTTTATTTGTTTGTTCATCATTTCGGATAGTATTTGCAAATGCGTCGAAATTCCATAAATAACGCTTTAGTAAAAAATTCCGGGGACCCTGCTGTAGAATGATTTCGAGAAGCAACCATTCTTTCTTGCCTTTGCGAGAACAATACGCTAATTGGTCATATGTCACTTTTTTTATTTATATCAATGCACGCATGGCACTGAGTATTTAATGAGAGACATCTTCCGCGCATCGCCATTCAACAAGCATCAAACACGCGTCTAACAGATGCACACAATTGCAGCGATAAAAATGAAACATCGCAACACACTTCATGTGAAATATTCGCTAGCGTTCACAGCTCGAGGGAAAACATATAACACAAACGAATAGAATAAGCGACCACTGTTGTTTCGAGCACAGACAGATTCTGAGAATTTTCCTCAGAGGAGAAGCAATATTTATACACCAGCGACAGTTTACTCGTTATGCAAGGATGGAGTTTACCTCCCAAATATTCTCTTTTCGCTATTTCCCTTCGTTGTTTCTATTCTAGCGGCTGCATAAGTTGCATAAGATGTTATAGACAGCTCTGTCCGGGAAAGCACACAAATAGACAGAACAAATGTATGGGGAAATGGGAATGCTTCCAGTTTTCATCAATTTAAACCATATACAGACTATAGGATTGTAATGTATGGCATATCAAACAAATCTTAGATTTTCGATTCGATTTGTATGCGAATCGTTAAAATCCGTTCGCAGCAAATATAGTCATTAACGTTTTCATAAAAACGTGACCCGTTTTCTGATTTGGCGCCCTTAATGTAAGACGTAGTCCTACGTCAAAAAAAATACCGTTGCTAACGAAATCGACGAAATGTGAATCACGTATGCATTCGAATCTAAATTTGGTGGTCATTTAGTAGTCAATCGAGGGCAAGGATTGCTAGAGTTTATCTTTCAGCTCCTTGCAGTAGTATTACAGCTAAGACTGTTCTCTGTAGTTACCCTGGTTTACGAAGCAAAGCGGTTGTCATCATCAACTTCCGAAAATTTATTATTTTGGGTAATTTTGAGTACTGTTCATAAATTAATGTTATGAGCAAATATTAATTGAACTTAAAAACAAAAATCTGGAATTTTAGTAGTCAAACCTTATTTTTAATTATGGATAAATGATTATGCTAACTATCTAATGAGAACCCGAACACCCGGCATGATAATGTGAGACGCTAACCACTCGGCCACGAGTGCACTCCTGTTGGATCCTGTAAAATTGTTTTATTTTACTTGATAAATGAAATTTCCTTCGAAGCTTCGTGCAGTATTTATAGGCAGTTCATAAAATGACAAAATAAACCATTAAGTAATCATATCATTCCAGCAGATCAAAATGACCCAAAATGACCTCGAGTTGTCCCCACCACTCGAACATTACTGTGAAACAATATTTGAGGAGCATTTATTTTATTCGGGTAAAACTTGAAAAAAAAATAGTATTTATTGCTTCATGTTCATGAAATCACTGATAGAAGATCGTTGCAAAACTGAGACAATCGTCCCACAACATGATTCCAATACTAATATAAATTTTTATAACTTTCTATAATTTTTTTTTATTTTTACCATAACTGATCAAGGGATATGAAGGATGAGGAAGGATTACCATATCTACAGATTCTCCAGTATTTTTGAAACGCAGAATCTGTAGTTCCAGTTCATAGATTTTTTGGGATTCATACAGAATGTACTGTTTTTATTCAAATGACGTTCCAATAGTAGTTATGGCTTGATGTCAATAAAACTTGTTTCCCACCTCACCTATTTTATTCATTGAATCATTTGTATTACTTTGAATCAGAAGAATCACTACATTATGACATACATTTTCGCGTGATGTCCTGCTTTCACATGTTTAATCTAAGGCGACAAAATACAAAATTCTGCGCCATCGGTTAGCGTTACAACTAATAAATAACACTGTTTGCCTGTCTCTTACTAATGTACTTACTAAAAACACATAGGAGGCACGAATTGAAAAAAAAAATATATAGGAGGTTGTGTCCAAGATACGACCGCATTGTTGACGTAGAACTACGCTATTATTTAATATAAGTCGCTCGTTTATACCTTCGGATATTATTCTATAATGCTGTGAAATTTTAGAAACAACTGCATAGTTGAATAATCTCTGAAATGGTTTTTTCATTGTAGAATCAGTTGACGATAATTGATTGATGATTCATCCTTTCCCTCGCAGAACAATACACTAGCTGATCTTATGTCGCAGTTTATTTCATGTCAATGCATTGAAAATTCACCTCGAACGCTATTCCGGTAGCTTTTTTCGCAATTGTCATAGACTAGGCTACAGTCGATTATATACATGTTGCACCAGCACCATTATTCCACATCTCATAACTACATCAATATATTTTTGGCACCGCATGGAAAGAACAACAATGACAAAACTTGCAAGTATCAAATATCATGCCACATGTTATTTAGGATTGCCTTCGTGTCGTAAAGTGAGAGCGCCCATTGCACTCGTGTTTGAAGTATTAAGTTTCCCGGCCCGTATAGCGCAAATGCCCATAGTCTCTCGTCATATTTTAAGGATAGGGATTGAGTTTTTTTTTGTTTCTCATTTGATTTTTTTTTTCATCAAATTTGGAAATATGTGTTGTAACAGTGGCAATGGTGGAGGTAGCGGCAGTCTTAAACTGTTACCAAGTGGAAAGCGTAAATAATCACCGTGACAACCAACAACCAACAAAATCATCAACATGGATGGGCCGAGTGTGCAGTGGCGTCAGATAAGTTCTATTTTAAACTTGTTTTCACACATGCATTATAAGCATTTTATAATTGTTCAATTTTAAATTCTTGAATTCTGTGATTCAAATAATTACTTATTTCTGTAAATCTTTCATTCTTTATTCTGTAAATCCTTGAATTTTACTTATGTTCTTTAATTACTTACTTAATTCTTTGATTGCATGATAGTAGTTTGTGCCTAAGGAAAAGAGACAACTGAAGCATAAAGAACTTTTACTCCCACAGATTTACCTTTATCAATAAAAATCATATCGACATTTAACAAACTTCTTCTTTTTACAGAGTTATTAGGGTGACAGCAATCGGAAGGCTAGATCAATTTACTAACTAGTTCTCTCTCTAAGTAATAGTAATAGTAATAGTAATAGGGATAGTAATAGTAATAGTAATAATAATAATAGTAATAGTAACAATGGTCTGTGCCAGTAACACCGGCTGAGTGTATCCTATGGCTTACCTTCCCTACTAATGCATTTCATAAATTCCCGAGATATTTATGAGGTCGTAGAGTTCTCTGCATCTCTCTTAAGTAAATATCGAACTGACATTCCTTCCCATTCCCTAGCAGTTGCAAGGACGTGGCCAGGACAATTCTTCACTGTTGGAGAAAGCATGCCTTCATCTAAGAGATATTACTAATCACCTAACAGTCCATTGCAATTTAATTATAAGATTTCCCATAGTTAATAGCGAATAGGAAATACACCCAGATTTTTTTTTTTACGCGGGGGATACGTACCTCTTAAAAAATACCGCGTTAATTGGAAAATCCGCGTTAATTCGAAAATCCGCGTAAAAAAACCGCGTTAACTGGAAAATCCGCGTAAAAAAAACCTCGTAAAAAAACCTGAGTGTACCGCTGAAAATAAAGCTGCTAAACGTATTGCGGTCTGCACATTTATAGTTATCTTTCGCACAGTCCAGAGTGAATTTACTGATATTAAAAGATATAAACTCCATTCATGAAATATTGAATTCGTCCGAAACAAGATGGCTCTTACTGGAATCCGTCGTTTGACATAACCGGGAGATGCTCAACAACGACCTAAACCAAATAGTTTTGAATCATTAGAGCGACTCGATGACCAAACCTGTTATTTACTATTAATTATTAGGCTGAACAAAACAAACTGAAACATCCAAATTCACTCAGATTAATTCAGAAACCTGCAGATTTTTTTCTCTCTCGAGCTATAAATGTTCAGAATAATACACAAATCTAAGGAAGCAGGATTAGACATCGAAACTTTTGAACATCTTCTAAAGAAGCCAAATTTATCTAATAATTTCCCTCAAAGAGCTCCTCTTATCTTTCTACGCAAATTTTATCTTGTTTATACCAAGCACCGCCATCTATTTTTTTGAAGAAACTCCGCATTTATTCGTGAACAAGGTCACATTAAAATTACTTAGTCGAATAAAGTATTTAGTGACAATTCGGTTGAAAAGCTAATAAGGTAACACAGTACAACTATTTTTTTTTTTTGCAAAATTCAATTTTATCATTCAACATAATTGCCTTCGAGGGCGATACAGCGATTATAGCGATCTTGCAACTTTTCGATGCCATTTTCTAGTACTCTTTCGATTTTTCCAAAATTGGCCCCAGTTTTGGTAATCACTTCATCATCGGTCTTAAATTTCTTGCCAGCGAGCATTCTCTTCAGGTCTGCAAACAGAAAATATTCGCTGGGGGCAAGATCTGGAGAATACGGTGGATGCGGAAGCAATTCGAAGCCCAATTCATGCAATTTTGCCATCGTTTTCATTAATTTCGGATTTTTCATTTTTTTCACAATAACAAAAGTTGCGTCACTCTCTATGCTGTAACTTAGGAACCAACCGACTGATTGGTGTCAAATTTTAACACGTATTCATTGAAAGATGGTGCTTTGAAGATTTTTGCGAAAGGCGCCATCTAGACATCAACCTTATGAACTTTTCAGCCGAAATGTTATAAGTAAAATTTCATTCATATCTTCTATTTGAAAGATGCTTTTGTGAAACCTGTTTATTCTGACCTTCACAATGACAGAATACGAATTTCAATACCGTCAACGCGGAACGAACGAGTGAACATTTGGGATAGCATTGAGATTTTGTTTTCTCTTCTTCCAGTATCATTCTTGTAGGATGACAGCTTTACAGACATTTGGAAGATTTTATATGAAGTACAACAGATATGATTCAAAAACCATATGAGAATATGTAATAGGTAATACTGGACAAACAGAATTAGTTAACGTGATAGACGTCGTGTCCCATCAGGGCAATGCTGAACTTCAAGCCTCTTTGACAACACGAAAAATTAACCACCTGCCATACTAACCGGATATTGCACCATCAGATTATCCCGAATCAGGTCCCTCTTCTCTCACGTTCTCTCAAGGGAAAAAATGTCGACTTTATGAACAGCAGAAAAAATACCTTGAACAATTGTCGATGAAAAAACAAAGATGTTCTGGGAGGAAGGTGAAAGATTGTGGAACAAAATTGTGCAATAAATGTATGTCTGCCTACAAAAATGATGCTTTGGTTTTCTCAAGAATTGACACGAACCTTCCGGACAACCTATTATGAACTATCCTGATTTCTTCACGATTTTTATTTTCATCCTTCCTGATTTTTAAAAAGACGGGTGGGTAATGTCGGGGACATAACCGGAGTGACGTAGGACTATACAAAGGGGACAGCTTTTGTTAAATATATATTTTAAATATATTGTTTTATTTTCTTCTCCTACGTGAATACCTACCTATCTACCTGAAAAATGGATTAGTTTACTGTATGGTTCTGAAAAGAACATTTGGTGTTGTGTTTTTGTTATCACTCGATATTCCCATCTTGTTTGGTTAAACCTTCCTGTTTAGCTATTGCGTTTGCCACTCGCCACAGCTTTCAGTTTCTTCCCATCCAGCTTGTTACATGTTGTTCAGTAAATTACATTTAATGCGACGTGCCGGAGAAACACTCAGTGTCGCATTGGAGGCGATTTTAACCTGTAATTGAACATTTCCGATGACAGTGGTACAGTGTCTACTTTCAATGTGGGGTCATAATTTGGACCCCGAACTCTATGGTCACAAAAATGTCGCATTACAGGTCCATCCAATTATCTAAATGTCGAGCTAAATATAAATTACTGTACTTTCAATCTAGAAGCAATTTAAGAATTGGTGAAAATTGAATAATCGGGAAAGTCCCCAACCATCAATAAGCTCAGAACAACTGCCAAATTCACATACTCATCATATCCTGGTAAACAAATCATGAAAAAAATCAATTTGTGTTTTATTATTATTTTGGATATTGTTTTAGAAAGCATTGAACAGTATTTCCTAAACTCTTTTTTGGAAGGTTTAATGGCCCTGAAAAGCGCCGTGTTTTATGGAATGGTTCCAATTTAGAAAACTGTGTACTCGTGGTTTTGAAAAAAAAAAAACATTTCGAACGCCCTCGATGCCGCCTTGTTCTGGATTTGCCACCAACGCAGTTTGTACAAAGAACAAACTTTTTTCTTCTGCTACCTGCTGTCGTTTTGCGATTGCGTTTGCCACTCGCCACTCGCTGCAACTGCCTATTGTTGTCTTGATGTCCACCGAACCGAATGTGTTCTGTTTCGAATGCGGGTTTTCTTATCGTCGCGAGCAGCTTCGCCAGCCAACACGATCACTTCGGCGGCCGAAACTATATAATGCCGGCTAGGTGGACTGGTGCTAACGCGCTCGGCCTAGCTACCCTTGCGGGGAACTCCAGATCAACACGGTTCGAGCGGGATTTCGCCTTTCCCTTCACTTTTCCTCCTTTACCTCCTTTACAAGTCATGGCTGCTTGGGTTGGTTTGTTGATGTGTTGTGATGCGAACCGATGTGGTGTACGGTTTGAATGAGAATGATCGTTACGGCAGCGGAGCGGGGATTTTTAAGCTGACTGGCTGGCTCGAGAATTACGCATGTGTGAGACTGCGACCAATGTTTCGTTAATTTTTTTCTTTTTCCTTTCGAATCGTGCTTCATTCTATTTCGCTGCTGCTCTGGTTGCCCGTTTTGGTCGGTACGATTTGAGGAGCACAAAATGGACCAATCAAAAATGGGCACATAGTGCATTTGGACAATGCTTGATATTTCACAATTATTCAATTATTTATCTCAAGAAAAATGAAATGTTATTCGTTATGATAGATGCGTAGATATTTTTCCTATCAATTGATGCAAAAACATATGCGATCTATTGAGAAATGCTCGAGTTATAAGCGTTCCAAATCTTGCATTTTTTCCTACTTGTTCAGTGCCTAGATTTCCATTTCACCCCCTATATCTTCCGGTTAGACGTAGTCCTACGTCAAAATTATAATTGGTAACCCTGGTCATGTCTCGTCTCAGGATAGGACAAACCAAACAAAATCCGTGACGACAGATGTACAGTCTCGACGTCTGGTAGCGGTATCCATTTAGGGGGAGGCAAATTATTCTCTATCAGTGCAATTCCAAATGAAATCGAACTAAAAATATCGATTTTAAAAACTTGTATTTTGATTCGAACGAAAGTTTGTTTTCCGTTTGGAAGAAATATAAGTTTTCCACAGCATAATGGAGTCCAAAATTGTATATAATCGAGTCCGACCTGTACATTATTATGGTAAAAATATATGTTTAGGAGTTACGTTGAAAAAAATTTGAAGACATGTGGGTTAATACAAAACGTAGCGATAATATTTTCCAATTTAACTCCTAAATATAGAGTTTTACCATAATTATGTATTTGGAAAAGTTGTTGGAAATTATAAGCAAAATAAAATCATAAAATGTCATGAACATGGCGGAATACCACGACAAACATATTAAAAGAGCCTATTTACTATAAAAAAGACAATAAATTAGAAATATATTTTTTTAAATATCTCGAGAATGGCCGCATTTAGAAAGAGTTTGATAAAGAGCTTTTTTGTTTTAAATCACATTAGGATTCATAATTTGTGCCAAAAAATAATTGTTAACTTACGAAAATTCCAAGTTTATTTTTTTCACGTTCGGACATCAATACTGTACAACTCTTCCGAAGACACTATTTCGGTAGGACTCATAGTTTTTGTGATATAATTTATCAAAGATTTCTTTTACTAAAACCGATACGTCCTTTTCAAAAGTTACACTTGAGTTAAAAAATTCCCAAATGCTGTGGAAAACTCATATTTCCTCCTACCCAAACGGAATACAAACTTTAATTCGAATCAAAAGATTAGCAGGCCCAAAGGTAGTTTTAGATTACTCAAATTTGGAATGAATATTTTTGTTTCGTGTTATTTGAGTTCTGAAACAATTTTCGATACCTTTTGTTATATTCTTATTCATATTCTTCATCTATCTATACAGGTCGGACTCGATTATTCGGGATTCAATTATCCGAAATTTTAGACTCGATTATCCGGAGTTTTTATTTCAGATTTTTGGAAATTTTGAATAATTTGTATAATAATTCCATATTGAATAGCTGATATGGGTATTAGATGAAAGGACCTGACTAGTAGAATGCAGTTAATAATGAAAAATGCAAATCCAAAATGGCGGATCACATGTTTTCTCAGAACCTCATCAATATGTGTATCAAATGAAAGGGCTTGACTAGTAGAATACAGTTATTTATGAAAAACACAAATCCAAGATGGCTGCCATTACAAAATGGCAAATTTCATATTTCCTCAGAACCCCATCAATATGGGTATCAACTAGAAGGGCTTGACTAATAGAACACAGTTAATTATGAAAAATGTAAATCCAAGATGGCGGCCATTACAAAATGACGGATTTCATATTTTCTCAGAACCCCATCAATATGGGGGATCAAATGAAAGGGATTGGCTAGTAGAATACAGTTATTTATGAAAAATGGAAATCCAAGATGGCGGCCACTACAAAATGGTAGATTTCATATTTTCACAGAACCCCATCAATATGGGTATCAAATGAAAGGGATTACTAGTAGAATACAGTAATTCATGAAAAATGCAAATGGCGCCAAGCCCTTTCATTCGATACCCATATTGATGGGGTTTCGAGAAGATATGTAATCCGCCATTTTGTAGCGGCCGCCATCTTGGATTTTCAAGACCATGGAATACGCAGTTTTATAATGACACAAGAGTGTTCCAAATTTCAGATCAATCGGTCAACAGGAAGGGGGTTAAATTTCTATTAATGTGGTACAGCGGTTCATTTACTTCATTTACATTTCTCTCGCTTCGTTTACAGAGAGAAAATTATTTTTTATGACTCGATTATCCGGAGTGAAAAAAAAACAATATTCCGAATAGTCGAGTACTACCTGTATAAATAAAAAACAGGAAGTGGGTTATATCTATGGTATAACCGCAAGGGTGACGTAGGACTATCGTTGATTTAGAGATCATTTGTTTGAAGTTGAATCTAAATCCATTCTGAATGAATGAATAAATGAATATTTGGGGGACTTCGAAAACGAGAGCGTTACGTTGGAGGCTCAAGGTTTTATGCATCCAATATTGGTACAAAAAACCTTGTTCTGAAGAATAATCTTCAGAAGCTTTCCTGCTAACTGCACTTGATTGACAAATCACAAAACCAAATGTATGTGGTCGCAGTATTATATGGATAGAAAACATTAAAATAAACTCGCTTGAATGCAATTTTCAATTCCAAGGGGAACTGGCAGATTATTTTTCAGCAACGATCATTTTTTTCCAGGTTTCCTCCTCTCGATAACCAGCAAACGAAAAAAGTTGCGCGCGTGTATGTGTGTGTGTGTGTGGCGGCTGCTTCTATGTCTTCCCGAGGAACCGTATTTCGATGCTGATACTCTCTTGGTCACGAGAGTATCAGCATCGGCTTTTCTGCGCTCCCTCACAGTTAAAACAAACTGATTGCATTTCAGGTCAGGTCAGGCCAGGTAATGAATCCCTCGATCCCTCGCCGTTCAGCTCGTTCAGTAACGATGTTGTCTTGTCGATGTCCTCAGGCGTCGTGCACAAATTACGTAACGCTAAAAATCCGAATTTTGAACCACCTCTCCCCCCCCCTTTCGTAACGCAATTTCCTATCTCTAATAAACAGAAAGTAACGCAACATCTACCCCCTCCCCCCTTATCGCGTTACGTAATTTGTGCACGACGCCTCACGAAAAATGAATCGGTTTCACCACCAGAATATCATTTCAGTATGCTTTTCGTGCGTGATTGAATCGAGAGAAGGTGTGGTTTACGATGGCAATTTGGAAGGCAAACTAGAGGAGAATGAACTCTCTGAGTATGAAAATTTCGGCGACTGAGCAATAATCGATTGAAAATTATATAATTTTCGCGATACGAAACATTTTCCGTTTTTCATGTTATGCATCCAATATTGGATACGAAAATATCCTACTGATGGGAAAGAATAATCTTCAGAAGCTTTCCAGCTAATTACACTTGATTGAAAAATTACGAAATCAAATGTATTTGGTCGCTGTGTTCGCCATATAATTAGAAAACATTAAAATAAACTCTTTCGCATGGATGTATTCTTCAATTCCCAGGGAACTGGCAGATTATTTTTCAGCAACGATTAGATCTTTCCGGAATTTTCTCGATGCTGTATGGCATCCAAACGAAAATTCTCGTTTCAGTTTGGCCTGCAAAAAACTTTTCTAAACTCTAATCCATCAAATTTGGAGCCCTGAAAAGGGCCGATGATTATATGCTAAGCTAATATAGCACCCTCTCCTTGGATTCGATGGGCCAGCTGAATGTCCTTGGGCATGATGTGACGCGTTTTGCGTGGATAGCACACAAATTTGTATCTTTGAATAAGCCTCCTGCAGCGTCATAACCGCGGAACTTTGGAAGCGCAAGTCGGTTTTGAAGTCCTGAGCAATTCCACGATCCAAAAGCTGCAAAAGGTAGCTTGCGGATCAGCAATTCGGTCGACTTCCGATAGCGATGAATTTCACGCAAAGTTCCCGGTCGATAGCGATGTGGCTTCTTCACCTATCCTGCGGCTGGTGCGCTTATCCGAGCTGCTTTTGTGTGCCTTACCACTGAAAGACTAACTATCTATCTGCTTGGTCCCAAACAAACGAGTCGTCACGGTGCGAGAGTAGAGTAAGAAATGAACGAAAGCAAAGGAAGCGTCATTTTATAAACCATAAAAGTATAGAATCTAAACCCCACCCTTATTATATTCGTTGCTTACCCTGAGAGAGAAACGAATAACATCGAAGTAAGTATACAGTAATGTATTTGAATCCGGACACTTTGCGTTACATTTAATACCATACCGCAGCCACAACATCTTCTGCATGTTGAATTAATGCGATTGATAAGTAACTATCAAGAAACTATCAGTAACTATATTAGCAACTATTAATCGCATAAATTCAACATGAAAAAAATTTTATGGCTGTGGTATGATATTGAATGTAATGCAAAGTGTCCGGGTTCAAAAGCATTACTGTAAAAAAAGAGTTAACTCGACTGAAATTTTTTCGGTTCGGCCTGCAAAAACGAAATTAAGAGCCCCCGCCGACTGCAGACTGACTTGTCGACCGATAGTTCGGTCTGCTTGTTAATCAGTACGGAGAAAAAAAGTCTGTAGTGTACAGCATAATGCATAGACGTAAGTATGAGCTTCCCCATCTCACATTCCAATAAGATTAATGGGTTTCCAAGTGGGCGCGCTACATACGGATACGAATGATTTCAATAACCTGTTTTCGAAGCTATCAATAAGCTATTGAAACAATTTTTCGACTCAATAAATAGCAATCATATAACTCTTGGACATTTTATCTTTCGTATGAAATGATTATCATACTGTTCCGTTGATCCGAAGCAGAATGAATCACGCTTAAAGAAGGAATGGATTTTGTCAGCAGAAATAATGCCCTTTCCCAACACTTAAAAACGACAAACGGTAAACAGTTTCATCAAAGTGATTTCTTCGATATGGGGATATATTCACTACATCATGTCATATATTTCATATTTTTCATTATGAAATCCATATCCATGGCACCTATCGGTATCGAATTATCATCGACACCACGATTTTCGCTAAATGCTCCTTTCAGTTCGGCCTGTAAAAAACTTTTCTAAACTCTAATCCATCAAATTTGGAGCCCTGAAAAGGGCCGTTGATTATATGCTAAGCTAATATAGCACCCTCTCCTCGGATACGATGGGCCAGCTGGATGTCCTTGGGCATGATGTGACGCGTTTTGCATGGATAGCACACAAATTGGTATCTTCTAATAAGCCTCCTGCAGCGTCATAACCGCGGAACTTTGGAAGCGCAAGTCGGTTTTGAAGTCCTGAGCAATTCCACGAACCAAATGCTGCAAAGGTAGCTTGCGGATCAGCAATTCGGTCGACTTCTGATAGCGACGAATTTCATGCGAAGTTCCCGGTCGATGACGATGTGGCTTCTTCACGCTTCCTGTGGATGATGCGCTTATCCGAGCTGCTTTCGTGGTGCCTTACCACCGAAAGACTAACGAGCTGTCTGCTTAGTCCCGATGAAACGAGTCCTCACGGTGCGAGAGTAGAGTAAGAAATGAACGAAAGCAAGGCAAGTGTCATTTTATAAAACATAAAAGAATCGAATGTAAACCCCACCCTCTTTATTGTATAAGCTTACTGTATACTCACGAATATAATAAGGGTGGGATTTAGATTCTGTACTTTTATGGTTTATAAAATGACGCTTCCTTTGCTTTCGTTCATTTCTTACTCTACTCTCGCACCGTGAGGACTCGAGCTCGTTAGTCTTTCGCAGACAGCTCGTTAGTCATTCGGTGGTAAGGCACCACGAAAGCAGCTCGGATAAGCGCATCAGCCGCAGGAAGCGTGAAGAAGCCACATCGCTATCGACCGGGAAATTCGTCGCTATCAGAAGTCGACCGAATTGCTGATCCGCAAGCTACCTTTGCAGCATTTGGTTCGTGGAATTGCTCAGGACTTCAAAACCGACTTGCGCTTCCAAAGTTCCGCGGTTATGACGCTGCAGGAGGCTTATTAGAAGATACCAATTTGTGTGCTATCCATGCAAAACGCGTCACATCATGCCCAAGGACATCCAGCTGGCCCATCGTATCCGAGGAGAGGGTGCTATATTAGCTTAGCATATAATCAACGGCTCTCTTCAGGGCTCCAAATTTGATGGATTAGAGTACAGAAAAGTTTTTTACAGGCCGAACTGAAAGGAGCATTTAGCGAAAATCGTGGTTTCGATAATAATTCGTTACCGATAGGTGCCATGGATATGGATTTCCTTATGAAGAATATGAAATACATGACATGATGTAGTGAATATATCCGAAGAAATCACTTTGGTGAAACTGCATTATAAAATTATTTGTGTACGAATGCCGCAATCGATAGTCGACTCTAATTTGCGCTGGGTAATTTCCTCGGAGGACTCGATTCCTCCTTTGAGCATTAATAATCTCTTTCTGGCAAAACGATGTGGTATGAATCACATTATTTGAATGATAGAATGAAGAAGTTTTCTGCCAATTTCCTTCAACCTCCAAACGTATCTTTCTCCCGTTTGTCGTTTTCGCGTTCGCTAATCCTCTCTCACAACACCCATTTGTAGTTTGAGAAATTGTTGAGTAAACATTGTTTGCCAGTGCGCGTAGAGCGGGAATTCCTAAAGATTCATTGCACCTCTAATAAATTGCCGAAAGACGTGGTCTTACGTTGATCGCACTTGATTGAAAAAATCCAAAACGAAATGTATTTGGTCGAAGCATTATATGAGTAGAAAGCAAATAATCGCTCGAAAATGACTTGATTTTCGCGATGTGAAACATTTTCCGTTTTTCATGTTATGCATCCAATATTGGATACGAAAATTTCCACTGATGGGGAAAAAAATATTCAGAAGCTTTCCTGTTAATTGCGATTGATTGAAAAATAACAAAACCAAATGTATTTGGTTGCAGTGTTATATGGATAGAAAACATTAAAATAAACTATTTCGCATGAATGTATTTTTCAATTCCCAGAGGAACTGGCAGATTATTTTTCACCAACGATGATAGCAACGAGAATTCCGCGCGTGTATGTGTGTGTGTGGCGGCTGCTCCGATGTTTCAAGCGGAACCGTGGCATCACTCTCCTCCTGATGGATTCTTTTTTGGCCTTAGGTGCACAAACAGGCTCTTGGTGACACCGTTCATCAGCGCATTCATGATAAACGAAATTAGCTTAAGGGGGTATTCTAGTCTAGAAATCTGAAAAAATCGAAATTTTTTTTTACCATATTTCTGTAGTTTAGGCATTCAAGAATATACTCTAGAAAGGACTTATCGAAAATCCTATTATTTACCTAGTTAGAGCCATCTTAGTGATGTGGTATCTAACCTGTTACGGCCATCACAATGAACTTCAAACGCGTTTCTCTCGGAACTAGTTTTTTTCTAACTGGCGTACACGATATCTCAAGTTCTACTGAACCGATTTATGTCAAATTTATATGAAAATAATCTGCATACATCTCTCTATCGCATGAACCAATAAAAAATTATAACTTTTTAATTTTACTACTTTTTTAGAAATCGGTAAACGCAAAAAAAAACGTTTTAAACAACATTTTTGTTTTCAAACGGCCGCCATTTTGTTAAAACCCATGTTTTTGACTTGTCCGAGGTTCATGCCATAGCGACATCTTTACTGATTCAGAATCTGTTCGATTTTTTTGTTTCAGATAACCAGAAGGACTGGAATCGTGTACGCCATGGCACAACTTTTTTTTGAACACCCTCACTTCACCAGCATGTAACTATTCTAATTATGAATATTTTTTTTCCGTCCTATTTTTGTTTTATTGTTGAAAGATAGATAAACGAATAATGATATAATGGATAGTAAAAATATTCTTTGTTTTATTTTTACGGAGTTCGAAAAAACGTCCGAAATTCGTGTCTCTACACTAGAATACCCCCTTAACAACAACAGCGACAACATGCTCCAATCGCTGTTCAATCATAACTGAGTGGGTTTACGAGCGGCGCTCGCTTATATACCGATTTTTGATTTCAATAGCCTGTTTTGAAAGCAATTTTAAGACTATTGAAACAAGTTTTTGGATGAAAAAGTAACAAGGATATGACGCGTAGACATTTTATCTTTCAAATGAAGTGTTTATCATACCATTTCGTACAGTTGTTTGAGAGCTATTAACGCTCAAAATCTCGGTCTCCAGCGTAACGCTTTCGTTCTCGAAACTTTGGTTTTACACCCCGGTATAGAAATGAAAGACGTAGTCCTACGTCGAAAGGATTTCTGTCTGTCTGTTAATCTGATTCTTATGGACTCGGAGACTATAGAACCGTTCGACATGAAAATTAGTATGTAGGGGTTTTTGGGGTTAGGGAAGGTTCTTGTGATAGTTCTAGACCCCTCTCTCCTCTCTAAGAGGTGGGCTGCCATACAAATGAAACCCAAATTTATGCATTACTCGAGAATTTATCAAGCAAATGATTCGGAATGTGGAGGTTTTAGAGAGCAATAAATGATTCTATGGTGGTAAGAGACTCCACTCACCTCTCAGAGGAGGTGGGGGGGGGTCTGCCATACGAATGAAACACAAATTTATGCATATCTCGAGAACTAATGGAGCAAATTGAGCCATATTTGGCATGTGGAGGTTTTGTGGGGCACGAAACGTTTCTATGGTGTTTCGACACACCTACCCCCTCTCTAAGAGGGGGTCTGCCATAGAAATGAAACACAAATTTCTGCATAACTCGAGAACTAATCAAGCAAATGGAACCAAATTTGGCATATGAAGGTTTTAGGGAGTGCTCCCGTGGCCGAGTGGCTGGCGTCCCACACTATCATGCCGGGGGTTCGGGTTCGATTCCCGTTCTGGCCGGGGGATTTTTCATTAAAGAAAATTCTTCCGGGTTGCACTGTGGTCACGAGTATTCCAGAGCTTGCCACTCCAGAGTGCATTTAAGGCGTGTTATTCGGCATAGAAATCTCAACCAAGTATTACTAATAAAAATGACGCAAGTAATGCTATGTTGAGAAGGCAAAAGTTCCACTGGAACGTTAGTGCCATCCAAGAAGAAGAAGAGGTTTTAGGGAGCAATAAATGTTTTATGGTGGTTTGACACTCCTTTCCCCTCTCTAAAGAGGGGGGGGGGGGAGGGTGCTGAACAACTCGAGAACTAATCAAGCATATGGAGCCAAATTTGGGATGAGACGGTTTTTGGGTACGAGAAATGTTTCTATGATGGTATGATACCCCTTCCTCCTCTGGAAAGGAGAGGGGGTCCCATACTCTGAAGTTTCGGAAAATTCGAAAAATTCAATTCACATGTGTTCTACAATTACATATTGACAAGTGTTGTTAGTCCATTTGATGTTTGCGAAATTGATCTTCGTTCGAAAGTGAAAATGGATTTTAATGTGATAAAACGCACTCCTATATCGTCTTTTATCTATATAAATAAAAATGGATCGCCGAATGTGTTGCTAAGAGCAAAACTCGAGAAAGGAATTGTCCGATTTAGGGCTGTCTTCATTCTATCATATTTTCTGTATCAAACATTTATTCCATGTAACAAAGAAACATGTTATTTGCAAGTGGTTGAAAAATCTTGAACTAGAATTGTGTCTGAAAATAATCTGATATTATAATGACGAGTTTTGGTGGAAGTATTGAAATTTTAAAGTAAAAAATAACTTTAAAGGGTAGACTAGATTATTTCAAAGGGTATGGTAGAAGAACAGTTCTGTGCGATTGGACCCATGAACGTGCGCTTAGTAAAAAAAACGTGGATGTGATAACGAAAAATACATTTTGGGCGGGACTAATTTTGCAGGGTCAGCTAGTTATAATATAAAAACATTGTTGAACACATTTCTTGTTCAATATTTTGTCGCACTTTACGAGAAAACGTGATACTCTTTCACATAGAATACATATTCGACACGGTTTTTTTTTTAATTCAAACTCAATGTCGTCAACGCTCATAGGATTGCTTGAAAGATAAAGTCCCATCAAAACAAAATCACGATCAGGAGCAGTGATTTTGGATTCTAACCAAATCGAACGTTATGTTGCTTCTGTAAAAAAACCGTGAATGAACATTGAACAATAATTTCTCCGCAACACATGTAGTATATGAAGAGCTTCAAATCGAAACAGATGTTAAATTGGCTTTCCGCCGCTCCAAACGCGCGATGCACAATTTGTTGAAAATTGCAATTTATCCTGCGCATTCACTTCAACCAAGCAAATGTTCTTTTGCGATCAAAACTGCCGAATGTTTTCCAAGCACTCCGATTTTATGCTCCACATTCAAACAGTTATCTCCCCTCGAATATACAGTAAACATAGACATTCACCAAAAGACAGTGTGTCTATCAGGGCTCTGCCACCTTCGCACGGTGTATTTGATGCAGGAGCAATCTGCTCGCCATGACCCCACCGTTCAAATCAAACGCGACTCCGACGCGACTGCTCCATCACGATGCGCAAAACGTTGCCTTCCGCTCAATTGGTAGCAACAACTAGAGGCAACTTCTAACTGTACTTTCCAAGGCGAAAATTGTCGCAAATTGAACCGGAGGCACCTCTCGTGGAGCGTAAAATGCAGAAAATATGTATTTGCGCAGTTAGATCTCGGCGATTCTGTCGTTCTCCGCGAGAGTAAACAGATTTACCTGCGCCCTATCCTCGGTGGAGCAGGTTCTGATAGATCTATATTCACTTATTATCATTTCTCATTACCTGCTAAGAAAGCTGACCACACCGAAGCGCGTCTTACGCAAAGGACGTCGCGCAGATCAACGGTCCGCAGTAACTTGGCGGCGAGTATCCAGGTGTCCCGATTGCGTATCACCTTCCCATACACACATATCAACTTTGCAAATCTTCTCTCATCCGTGACGCCGAGAGAAACCACCACAATAATTCGCACACACACACACACACACACACTTCTCTATTCCACTATTCCGTAAATGAATTAAACCAGAGGCACAAAAAAAACGAACGCTCGACAACCCAAAACTGGGCACCTTTTGTTTTGCTGGCTTTCTTCTTCTGGACTTGTTTTGCAACGTATTTTTTTGTCGTTCTTCACCTTTCTTCACTCATTCGCTGCCGTCTCGATAAAAAAAAACAACACATTCCTATCTCTTTTTTCCTCACAATCTCAAGCAGTGCAGCAGCAAGGCAATTTTCCAAACCGGTGTGAGTGTATTTTTATGCGACGGTATTCCGGGCTTGTTTGCAACGCTTCACTGTCTTCTCTCGTCCACTTCTTTCTTCTGCTGTGTCGTAATGTTGTTTTCAACTCGCTCTATCGGCGCTGCCGCTGAGCGAGAGCGAAACAGGAGAGCAGCTCAAGAGAGAAACGGAACCATTCATCGAACACAAGAGCAAAAAAAAAATGCAGCCATCCAAATTGGCAATCTTGTTTTTCACTTTTTCACGGCTTAAAATTGGAAACCGACACCGAAATTCTATCGCCCACGACACTTCACAACTTTCGGTACACTTTGTCGCTAAATTTTCCACGTTCGGAGCTATTTTGCACGGATTAATTTCGGTAAAACTCGACGTTCGACGGTTTGGCAGCAGCCAAGACAATCGCGTTTGACAATCACCACCTTGAAATTGCTAAGCTAGTGGCGCTAGTCGACGACAGAGCGGCGTTTAAGCTGCGCTCGGCACTCATGATGCCAGCGCGCGCAGCCTATGTAGGCTGCGTCTCGCGTTACGATTGGTGAGGGAGGATTCATATTGCTCTTTATTCCGCGCGGTGAATGACGTGACATGGCCAGGGTTGCCAATAATATTTTTCAAAAAACTGGAAGATTGCTCTTAAAAAAAAAAACTGGAAGAAAACTGGATCCCGTGAAATAGTTTTACTTTAAGAAGTTCGGCTTTGATTTATCTAAAATCATTTTTTATACTTATTCCAATGTCCGAGAAATAGTATTCCCTTCAAAGCGTATAGTAGATCATAAAATAGCGTAATCCATGAATTAACCATTCGAGTAGATCAAAACAACGTTTTCCACAACTCGATCATTACTGTGAAAAACATTTGAGGATCTTTTCTTCTAAAACTTCTAAAAAAATATGGTTTTGTTTAGATAAAACTTAAAAAATCTCGTATTTTTTGCTCGACAATGAGATTAATTGATTGTCGTATTCAGGTTTTCAATTCAATTTCAAACACGACTACTCGATCCAACAATAATCCAGAGACTGCATCTTGCTTTTTGCTTCATTCTCAGCTCTCCATATTCTGTACATAAGGGAATGAGATCGGTTTTTATTTCGGATTTCCTCTCTCTGCAATGTTCTCATGTTAAGAAGCATTATGCAAGTTCCTTTCTCTCATTGCTATCCATAGAGTTCTATATCCATGATTCCTTAAACTCAGGTTCGTCAAGTATCTTATCAAAGCTACAGAACAGACGAATCACTAATTATTTATATTCCTAGAAATTTCTGAACCGATAAACTTAGCTAGTATTTTTTATTCATATCACATCTCCCACATTACTCCTCGTCTCTATTCTTACGACTTCATTTTGCTGCCCATTCATCTTTCTTTTATCGTATGAGATTTTACTAAAAGATTCCCAAAAATATTTAATGGGATCACGCTCTATTACATGAGTGATATTTTGACATTAATCACAATTCATCATATTTTTTTTCCAGTCCGTGCTAGTCCACACTTCATTGTCTAATATGTAGTTCCTAGATTACTCCAAAATATTACTATATCTTTGAACAAACTTTTACAGCATTCATTTCCGAATTTGATGTAAAGATTTCATTTACATACATGTTATACCAGCACCATTATTCCACATCTCATAACTACATCAATATATCTTTGGCACATCAATATATCTTTGGCATGGAAACAACAACAATGATAACACTTGCAAGTATCAAATATCAAGCTACATGTTATTCAGTATTGCCTCAAAGGAATCGCATCTCTAGGCATCGTTCGTACAAACTAAGCGTAAACCAAGCGCCAAACAAGCGTCGACCATAACATGTATACAGAGCCATACATTGATGACTTGAAACTACTAGGAATATAAACACTTCTCATTATTTTGCGCTATTCTCAAAAGAAACGCATGTGTTAATATTACTGGCCACAAAAAAAAGTTCCATTACTTTCTCATGCTCGAAAGAAGCGCAGCTGTCACCCTTAGTGGAGGAATTTTTGCTACTGGCAAGCGAAACCTAATGACATACAAAATTCCAGAACGACATTTACTTTCTCGGTGATTAAACAAGCGAAAAAAACGCTTTTTGTTAATATCAACAACCTCGAAAACAGTCGCAATGCTCCATTATGATTAATATTAGCGCAAATGCAATCCTAGTTGAAGACAGTTTTGTGACTGGCACGCGAACCTAAATAACATATAACATTCCAGTAAGACATTCAACCTGCTTGGTATTCCCCAAATATTTTTTTGAAGCACAACCGTAACGCCTGCTTCGCCATAATGTCAGTTTAATGCATTGATGCATTCTCAAAGGCACCAAAGAAGCCCTTATGATGACGGAAAATAAACAATGTTAACTGCTTGGAAAAAGGCTGAATCATGCCACACAGTTTGTACTCTGCTGTAACAGCCATCGATGCGAATTCGCTGATGAGTTTGTCAAGAGCGACCGCTTTCACACCACCAGCGGGGGAGCTTCATTTTGGTTACTACCTGGGTAACGGCGTTTACATTTTCGACCGACTCGCCGAAATCGCCTGATTCGCTGTTGATCGATGCGGTGCCACACTCGCGAAGGCTCGGTTCAGAGCGAGCGCTTTTCACTGCACCAACATCGCGTGCATCATTAGATGACGCTTGTCTCGAAATTTCATTGCCGCTGGCAATGCGTTCGTTTTTTGCAGAGCTCGAGCCTGCCTTCCTCTTCTTCTGGCTCATCACACACTACGCGAAGCGTCCAATTTATGACGCGGGAAGAAAAACACACGATACGAATAACGAACAGAAAATGCAAACGACGATATCCAAGTTGGATTACCACTGGTGGGGTCCAATCTTAGATCGAAGCGCAGCGAAAGCAAAGTGAACTGGATTGTTCAACAGTCCGATGCCGAATGAAAGTTTGCCTCAGCGAGATCCACTGTTTATACTCTAGGCAAGTATTCCCCTTCATTCTTCTTCTTTTCCTTTGTTCACGGAGACTTTAAATCCTACGATTTCCCCTCCGTTGGTCGTCGATAAGTTGCTCGTTATTGATATCTCTGTTCGGGAAAGCATACAAATGGACAGAACAAATGTATGGGAAAATGGAAACGCTTAAAGTTTTCATGAATTTTAACCATTTACATACCAAGGGATTCTAATGTATAGCATATTAAACAAATCTTAGGGATTTTCCGATTCGTTTAGTATGTAAATCGCCAAAATCCGTTCACGGCAAAAATAGTTATCAACGTTAACTTTATTTCATAAAAACGCGACCTGTTTTCTGATTTGGCACCCTTCATGAAAGACGTAGTTCTACGTCAAAAAAAGTTTTACTTCCTATTTCTGAAGTTTGGGCATTCAAGAATATACACGAGAAAAAACTTTTCGAAAGCTTATTATTTACCGGGTTACAGACATTTTAGTGATGCGGTATCTAATATAATGCGGCCATAAGAGTTAACATCATTAACTTCAAACACGTTTTTCTGGAAACTAGTTTTTTCAAACTGGTGTACACGATATCTCAAGTTCTACTGAACCAATTTATGTCGAATTTATATGATTACAATCTGTATGCATCTCTCTATCGTATGAACTAATAATTACAGTTTCAAAAAATCGGCAAACGTGATAAAAAAAAAGTCACAGGAGGGTTGTGTCCGAGACACGACCGCATAGTTGACGTAGGATTTCGTTAGGCTATCTGTTGATTTTAGATATGTTTGAAGAATTACATCGTTGAACTCTTTGATAATGATTTGGTTTGGTTGTTGGGTATTGTTTGTTCACTCCACCAGTGTTTACCGAGTGATGATGACAGATGAATGGTAAACAGTAAGTAACAGTAACAGTAACAGTAAGTTAGTTTCATGGCATATATTATTTTCTTCAATATAAACAAATGTTATGGAGTGCCGAAATCGATTGACGCAAAATTTGCATCAATCAATCATTAAATTACTGAGCAATAGGAGTTTGAAATTGGACAATTTTCACGATGTACTCGATTTTCAATTTGTACCCCAATATGTTCCCGAAAGACGTAATCCTACGTCAAAACGTTTTAAACAGCAATTGTTTCTTCAAACGGCTGCCATTTCGTCAAAAAACATGCTTTTGACTTGTCCGAGATACATGTGACAGAGGCATCTCTACTGGTTCAGAATTTGTTCGATTGTTTTCATTTAAATAACCAGAAGGGCTGGAATCATGTACGCCACAGCACAACTTTTTTTTGAACCCCCTCACTTCATCAACTTTAACACGAGAACTACCGACGTTTGATGTATACCTATTTCTACCGCACCCGTCAAATTGACGGATTTCTGATAAGCGCTTTTGTTGTATTTTTTGACTTAGTTTATGTTAGTAAAAGAATGTGATTTGACAAAAACAACATTTAATATAACACTTTATATATAAACATATAAAAAAATAAACAAAAACGGTTTATATTTACATTTATATGTCTACAAGATCATGTTATTCTGGATGAACACTTGCCACAAACGTATTTGTTGCATGTATTGCAAGTATACATCGCTCTGTTTTTGTTGCACAATTGTATTTGGCAAGGTTTTCGTTCTTGAGGTCTTATAGTTGAGTTTTCTGTAGTACAATCCATTGCTTTGTTTGGTTGTTTTTTAGAGGAAGCTTGTTCTCTGCAGCACTTATATTCATTGGAAACTTCTACTGCCAATTGAAACAAGAATTGATTCCTGGTTATGTTCCTATCACAAGTCTCTTTGTATAAAATCCACGAATTGATTGCTGCCAAATCCAAAATATTGTAGAACACTTGCAATGGCCATCTACGAGACCCTGCTTTTACGCTATATTAGCGTACCATCTGGTCAACTACAACTACTAAGAGGTTTACTTTTATAAAATGTCAGAACAATATTATCTGATTTGTAGAGTTTTGTAGAGTGAACCCCCAGGTTATTTTTCACCACTTTTGCTGTTCCAGACAATTCTATTCTATCGCACAGTTCCAACAAGACTTGTTTTTTTTGCGAGTTCCATATTTGTAAAAACAAATATCTATAGTGATATTTCTTCCACAGCTCACATAATTGCTTGGTAGATTCAATACTATAAATTTGCTCAGCCCCTGATGGTCTAAGTTCATCTTTACCTAAGTAGGGGAAGCCATTGATAAGGTATTAACTCTTCACGTCTCCAGCTAACCAAAATTTGATTCCGAACTTGTCCGATTTATTTGGCATATACTGCAGAAATCTGCATCTTGCCTTTGTAGGAAACAGTTGCTCGTCTATTGTTTTATTTTGATCAGGTTTGTAACAAGCTTGGCTGTTCTCAATAAATGATTTCCACGTTTCAGAAAGTAATCCAAATTTATCAGTTTGTAATCGAGCATTCCGTTCGCTTTTTTGTCGAAACGAATGAATCTCATGATATCTGAAAATCGATTTCTGCACATCGTTTCGTGAAAAAAAGAAGGTCCCCATTTTTTGGACACAAAAATACACGTTATAACGATGGAATAAATTTCTCATTTTTTTAATCTCTTGGTTTTGCAAACTCAAAGAGAAAAGAGTCTGTCTTTTACTCTCAGTTAGACTCCTATTCAAGATCATCCTGTGGAGAAGCCTTATTTACTCTTTTATTACAATTTTGTTATCATAGAGTGACCATACTTTCTCTATTGTTTACAGTCTTAATTTCCTAACTACTCTGAAATCCAAACATATCGAACAACTAGTGTGCGTATACTGCACGAAATTGCATGTCTAATTGAATGCAAATACGTATTGATGTCCACCATTCCATGGATGATGCATAGATTGTTATAAACTTTGAAATTGCCAGATCCGTCAATTTGACGGGTCTCGGTAGAAATAGGTATAGGTGGTGCTGATTATGGAAGTTAAAGCCGATAAACAGAAATTGAATACAAATAATAAACTATATGTAAGGTAAATCATCATAACATTTAAGAACAATACATAAAAATTATATAAAATTTGTGACCATGAAATTTGAAATCCCTCAAATTGACGGTTTCGGTAAACTAATATAATTATGAATATTTTTCTTCCTTTCAATTTTTGTTTTATTGTTAAAAGATAGATAAACAAATAATGATATAATGGAAAGTAATAATATTATTTCTTTTATTTTTTCGGAGTTTGAAAAAACGTCCGAAATTCGTGCATCTACACTAGAATACCCCCTTTAGTCACGGTGTTCCCGAAGGCGAGATTTGAAGCCTTGTCTTCATATGTTATCGACTCTGTTATCAAACAAGAGCTAAAATGTAAGGTGGCCTTCACAATAAAGCGAGAAACTTTGCTATCTCGCGTCATTCGCTGGGCGGAATAAAGATCACGTTGACGGCATTGAGCTTCGTTTAGTGCACTACACATACAACGTCCCGTCACCGTGAAGTAAACGTAAAGGAATGAAATGTCAAATATTCTCCCATGGAAATCGTATGGTAGCATTCTCATACACAATATCCGGCAACTTCGACGTCGGCAAAATAAGTCCCAGATAATAGTTGACGGGACGGTGACGGTGACGCTGTATGTATAGCGCACTTTTACTAGTTTAGGGGAGCGTCAAAGATAGTAATTGATTTTCAGGTGGAATGAACACGTTTTTAAAATTAAAGTTATGAATGAAAATTAACTTCTCCATATCAATTTAATATTCCATTTGAATGAAAATCTTTTTTTTGCAGGTGGTAAAAAAACCTCATGCGAAAATTGTTTTTGAAGACAATTTTATATTATAATGAAAAGTTTCAGTAAAAATATCGGAAATGTATGAACAAATGGTTAAATAAGAGTCAGAAATACGTGTTTCAAGTAAATAAATATCGTGATGTGAAAATTTTCATTCAAATTTTCAGATTTTAAAGCTGGCTTCGTGTCTTCTGATCTGACAGAGATTACACTATCGAGTTTGGAACACAAATTATGGTCCCTAATTGGAAGTCGCCACCAGACGTCGACACCGTAACACTGTCATCGCGAATAGCGGATTCTTGTTTGTTCAGTTTAAAACACACTCATAGAAAAAAAATGGTCAAAGTTGGCCAATATTACCAATGATTGGTCAATTTTTGCAATGCGAATTTTTCTAAATAAAAGAAATCTTATTATTTTATCATGTATTATGGAGCGTTGTAGTTAGAACTTACTTTCTGCTCAGTACGTTGTTATAAAACTTCAATACGATGTATAACAGTTCGGCTGAAAAGTTTATAAGGTAACACAGTAAAACTATTTTTTTTGCAAAATTCAATTTTATTATTTAACATAATTGCCTTCGAGGGCGATACAGCAATTATAGCGATCTAGCAACTTTTCGATACCATTTTTATAGTACTCTTTCGGGTTTTCCTCAAAATAGGCCTCAGTTTCGGTAATCACTTCATCATCTTAAATTTTTTGCCAGTGAGCATTCTCTTCAGGTCTGCAAACAGAAAATAATCGCTGGGGCCAGATCTGGAGAATACGGTGGATGTGGAAGCAATTCTAAGCCTAATTCATGCAATTTTGCCATCGTTTTCATTGATTTGTGATTTTTCCATTTTTTTCACAATAACAAAAGTTGCATCACTCTCAATGTTGTAACTCACGAACCAATCGACCGATTGCTGTCAAATTTTGACACATATGTTTTGGAAGATGGTGCTTTGTAATAGTCAAGTAGTATTTGCAAGAGACGCCATCTAGACGTCAACCTTATGAACTTTACAGCTGAACTGTTAGACATTTTCCATGGCGATACTCAAAGCTTGTTTCATCATCAATATACAATGTTCCTTTCTAATGTCCGTCTTTGTCTAGCGCAACAACTAATCGTCCTTCGTCCTTCGTCAGAATAGCCGCTCGTCTAATGCGGTATTCATGTGATTCACGCCGGTTTGATGGTATAGACCATAGACTTGACGTAACCCCACAGAAAACAGTCTAATGGCGTCAAATCGTACGACCGAGGCGTCCAATTGTTGAAACCCCTTTTTGTCCAAGTCTATATTATCTAATTCGGCCAAAAATATTCGGTTTTCATTGAGCGGTAGCGATTCCCATTCACCGTAACGTGCCGGTCTTGAACATCACGGAAAAAGTACGGCCCAATGATGCCGCCGGACCATAATCCGCACTAAACCGTATTTTTTTCGGGATGCAATGGTGACTCATGGAGTACGTGTGGATTACTGCCTGACCAATAACGTATATTTTGCTTATTGACGGAGCCATTCAGCCAGAAATGAGCCTCATCGTTGAAGATAATTTTTCGATGAAAATCCGGATCATTTTCAAGTTGTTGCTCAGCCCAACTCACGAGCATACGACGCTTCTGGTGGTCAAGTGGCTTCAGTTCTTGCGTCAATTTGATCTTGTAAGAATGTAGGCCAAGATCTTTTCGCCACAACGACGTCACATAGATGCCCAACGCTTCAGCACGACGAGACTAATTTGGGTCTTCCTCAGTTGATGCGCTAGCGGCAGCAATATTCTCGACACTACGGGCACTTCTTTGTCTCACTGACACGGGAATTATTTGTACTGTTCCCGTGGATTAACATTTTTCCACTAGACACTCAATTGTTGATCTGGCAGGACGATTATGACGTCCATGAATTGGACGTAGTGCTCCTTAAAGTTGAGACCATTGACTCCGAATTTCGGTAGTAAACTTTAATAATCTCAACTCGTTGTTGGATCGTATATATTTCCATTATGAAATGGCAAACCTTACTGAAGAGAAATGTCAAAAGAGCGGGAAAAATATGGCGTCATTTGCTGTCCCTATCGGTCTACTTTTGTAACGTCCCTATTGAAATACCCTTTACTGGCTTGTTAAACTGGAACCATGGAGTTTATCAATTCGGTGATGAACAAGATGGCCTAATTGAACATCCTGAAACGTAACCTGCAGTCACCCGTGCAGAAATTGGGTCTCCCTCGTGATTACTACTTTCAACAGGATGATGACCCGCAGCAAACTGATCTCATCGTGCGGGAATGTCTTCTCCATAATGTCCCAATCAACCTCCGCAATCACCGGAATTGAACACTATTGAGCATCTATGGTGATGAATCAAGAAATTTCTGAAGAATGAAAATCCGGGGAACGAAATGGAACTCAAAACGACGATTAAGGAAATCTGGGAGAGCATTCCGTCTACAGTGACCAGAAATCTCGCCTCGGGGCTTGCAGACAGTGCTGGACGACAAAGAGGGCCATACCAAACACTAGGGGATTGATTTTTGTTAACTGCTAACATGAAGTAGAAATGTGACTGTGTATTTTTTTTCCTAGCACTACTGTAAGGTGCATACAGGGCTTAACAATTGTAGATTCCTTCCACCCACAGTAGGAGTACTAGTAACACTGTCATGTAACGTTAATACGAATAATGTCGTGTTCTGACAACACTGTACAGCGGTATGGCAGTGCTGGCGCCATTTATTCAGTGCAGGCTCTCAAGTAGGATGGGTACCTTACACGATCACAATTATTGACAATATGAGTATTCAATATTGTGACTGCCAGGTTTTTGACATCCGATCTAACCTCAATCAATATTTTGCCACCTTACACGGTCAATATTATCATTTTAATTTTGTCAAATTTTAATGAAAATTTCAATTTGGCATTTTAAAAATTACTTGGAGCACGTAGTTCTGACCCTAACTTAACCTATATCCTTTAAATATTTCGATATTCCTACTTAAACTTATTATTAAAATATAAAATCAATTTCAGACACAATTTTTGTAAAGGACTTCTCACTACTTGCAGAAAAAAAAAGATTTGCATTCACATAGGATACAAATTAGATTTGGAAGAGTGTATTTTCTTTCATAATTTACAATTCAAAATTTGTTTTTCCTTCTCAAAAATACACCATAACACTCGCTTTACAAATGCATACAATGTTCTTTACAGTTTCAGAGATGCCAGTATTTTTAGTTGGCGAAAATATATGCAAGTTATATTATCTGCAAGCGCATATTTTTATTCTATAAATAAGACTAGGTATAGTTTACAGCTTATATTCACCATTTACAGTAGAGCCCCCATTATCCGCGAGCGAGTGATCTGCGGTGCGGATTATTCGCGGCAGCGAGTTCCATAGTAAATCAATAGGCCTTTCCGGAATTTGTAAGCGAGTGTAGGCCCATGCTTTTTTGTTTTGGTCATGGCTTTCAGATTATTTGTCTACTGGTGTACACGACCTTATAGATGGATAGTTTAATGATTTCTGTATTGATAAAATATAGTTTTCATGTTGAATTTTCTTTTATTGCGTCACCTGCGATTTTTGTTATTCGCGGTGAGTTTTCCCGACTATTCAGCGTGTAATCGGGGTTCTACTGTACCTTGAATGGGGCTCTTGCTATACTTATATGCAGAGTATGTGTTGGGTACACACGCTTGTTTACATTCGTAGTTTATATGCAGCAGAAGCGGATTTAATATCAATCGGTGTTCTTGTAGATAATTTAAATATAGTTGCAGTATTTCTACTAGCGCGAAATTTTTCATAGAACTAACATGAATTTTGTGAAACAGTCAGGCAAGCTGTTTCATGAACAAGAGATTTTGTGTTATGAATATTATTTAATTTACTAGCACCTATTTCGCGATGTTCATTGAGTGAATTTCCCACTAGATTGGAATCGAAAAATTGACAGAAAACATTTTCGTTCTTAGATCAAAGTTACAGGGGCTTGAGCTAACGTTCGAATATTTTCTTGTCTTTTCCACGGATTGGCAAATCGATGGATTTTCTCCGTTTCCGATCAATTTTTATATAAACATATTTAACTACTCCGCAGAGCATTCAGGTATCCGAAAGTTATATCTGAGAGCTGGCTGATCTTTCTGGCTGAATATGTCCTTAATTTCCATGTAATCAACTGCTTTTTTGGCGGAACTATCCACCGATTAAGGATATCTGCACACGAATGATCATTATAGCTCATTATAGGTCTCGAGACCAGCATTCCAGGAGAAAAAGCACAAAGCCTAAATGGGAGCACACTTCACCTAATTCGGCTGTACAATCGCAATGTGCAGTTTGCACTGTTAATCTGCTTCCATTGATGATTACTTCGAGGTTTTGATTTGTATTGCGAAAAGTACCGTATTTTGCTATTAATAGTATTCTTTTTCCAAACAAAATGTTTTTATTAATGCTTCCTGAATTTTCAGAACTTAAATTTAATTGCAATCGCAAAAAAACTAACAAAAACTAAATGTCCTCAAACTTACAGGCACGCTTACAAATCTCGCAACTCAGTTTCGAAGTCCGTGAGGTAAAACGTCAACATCATAGATTTATATGAAATGTCACGATATTGATGATCGAAAATCAGAAAATCTAGATTTCTGCGTCGTCGGCTGTGTTCAGCTGTCACTATGCTCTCAAATGTAATCTCTAGCTAAGATTCTAACTAACTAAGCTATCTAAGGTCAATATTGTCAATAATATTGACCGTGTAAGGTCTGCTGGAGAGATGTATTTTATGTGCTCGACCAATATCCGTGTCGATTGGTCCTACAGCAATGGCGTGTGCTGGCCCCGCGGACCGTGAATATTTACAACTACATGAGAGTAAAATGGATCAATTTCACGATGAATATAAGTCGCTTTTAGTTTTTACTTTTTAATCTCGAAAAACTAAAAAAAAACAAACCAACACACGGGTTGCATACTGAATTTCGCGATTGACTGCATCTTCAGTAGCAATGTTCACATAAATAAAGATAGGGGAAAAGGGGGGAATTTGGACCACCTAATGTAAAGTATTTTGGGATAATGTTACAATCAGTAACAGTATTTTGGGATCGATACCAGGTGTCTTGGCCAGATTCCAGACCAGAAAAATTGGATTGACACCATCTCGAATTCTACATGAATCTTTTCACTGTTGTTCGAGCATTTTCAAACCCTTTCAATGCTTGGTCAAAGAATATCCGATCTTGATGGCCTGCGTTGCTCTTTCAAGCTCCTCCTTCTTCCAACGTTGTCTGCCCATCCTCATTTTGTAATTCCGTGACATCTGGAATCAATTAGATCAAAGAAAAGCCCCAATCCTGTAGGACCAATTCACCCCACAGAAACGTGTCCATTTATTTAATTTATTGTTATCAAACTTACAGTTTCGCTGCATCAAATTGTTCCTTTTCTGTAGGCGAACAGAACTTTACTGCACAATACACGAAAAGTTTGTTTAATCAGCGGGAAAAACCTTAAAACCACAATCGGAAAACTCACATTTTTTGACAATCAAAGTGCTTGTTGTGTTCATGCTACCGTTTCCTTCCACCTGTCGAATTTTAACAAAGTTTTTTTACGTTAGTTACATACGGTTCAATAATTAAAGAAAATGACATTATAAAATATCCAAGTTGAGCCGTACTTTTTGGGATAAAGGAGTGGTCCAAATCACCCCGTATGTCCAAATCACCCCGTGTTACCCTACATAATAATGCTGAGTAGCAGGACAGGCATCACTCTCGTATTATTTTCGGCTGAAAGATGAAAAAAGATGATCTCAAACAAAAAACTCCCTTTGTTGTTGATAAAATCTCAACGGAAGATTTTCGGAGTTAATATCATCGATAAAGTCATATACATACAAGTCAAATGGTTCTTCTTTGAGCCAAAATTATTAATCAAAAACATAGTATTTAACATGCATACAACCAGTGTTTATCAATCCTTCCACCAGTTGAAACCCAACTTGGGTATTTGATCCGATAGGCACAATACTACTGGATTGCTGGAAATACAGAACAAATTAACAACTCAGCCAACCATCTCGAAACAAATTATGCCACTACTTACTCGCGATGAGGCAGAGAAAACGCATCCGGCTGAATTTCAAACGATTCCTTGTCGTTAGCATTGGCGCACAGCACCGAAGCCAGCGTGACTTTCTGCACTTCCTCCAGCTGGGGCATACTGAAATGACCTGGGTTGGCCGACGGTCCGTTACTGTAGAAATATCGATCCCCTCCCTTCAACCTCCCGAACTGGTCAGCGATTATCTCTGCAAACGTTCCCCCAACGATTCCTCCCTGGACAGGTGACTCGAGGATTCCTCCCACGTATAAATCGACGTCATCTGGCGATGGGTATAGCTGGGCGAGTTTCGTACCAAGCTTCAATAGAAGATCGTTACCAATTACTATACATCTGAAAACGATATCAGTTTTATCGTACCACCGGACCAAATTCCCAGAAATTCTTCTTCATCTGGTTGCCATTCAGCTGCAAATAGTGGTTGTAAGGTTGAACCGCGTGGTCCCGTCCACGTTGGATGTTAATTGACACCAAGTCTTGTCCGAACGGTTGTCCTTCTTTGGGGTTCAGGAAATTGGTCACGCTACTACTGAACATGTCATCTATATTCTGCATTGGTTGCAGAGATATTCCGTGGAACAGTTCGTCAAAGAACGTTGGTGATCGAAGTGCCGTTGGATCGAAAAAGGTCTCATGTGTTTCCACCATACCGCTGGAAAATCTGCAATGTGACTACAATCAATAACTTTGGTATCTTTTCCTAGGTAAAGCCAAGCATACACTAGTTGGCTAGGAACAGTTGAGTGACCAAACCGAAAGGCAGCCGAGGTGAATTCGCTCGTCACTGATGGGTTTATCTGAGGATCATAAAAATCACTATAGCCTATGGAACAGTGCAAACCATATTTGTCCATCAAACACTTTCGGTAAATACTCGTTGAAAACGATATGTTGCAATTCGGCGATAACTATTCGTCGTGCTTCCTGGAATATCGTTTCATCATTCCAGTGAGGGTTCAAACTCTGCAAAATATCAGCAATACGGTTGTGCTCCCGTAAGAATAAAGTATGAAGTGCGGTTAGCGTTACTATCTGGTTCACTCGGCTATCGCCAACCTCAAAACACATTTCCGCTTTACCGGCGCACACTCCTTCTCTCTTTGCAAGTGGCGGCAATTCATTGCTAACGATGTGAGCATGTTTCAATGACTTAAGTCGGCCACCATGGTGAGTCCTGAGCTCATGAGCTTTTCTAGTCGAACTCCCATAGATTCCGGATCCGTCGATGAAGTGTGTAATAGCAGATATTTGCCGACCATGCCCGATCGGACAGTCCCGCTTGGAAGCAATCCCCGTTCGCACAAAATCCAAACAGGTTACACCGAATTGGGCGTAAAACGGATCATCGTGCGGCACCTCAATTGGGAAACAAGCCCGATGCTGATTGGGTAACTTGTGACTCCCGTCCGCATGGCAGCACCTCACCTCGGTGGAGAATGGTTTATTTTTGGTGATATCATGTACCACAAACTGACCGAATTGCATCATTAAAACGTTATACTTCCCATGGGGAACGTACAGGTCCGGGAACAGTAGCGTCGAAATACTCCGAGCACTTGGCAGAGGCAGACCCGTTGTTGATTGAACTCTTGGTGACCAGACATGGTTCTCGTACGCGGGTGGTAGAATGCGTTCCATGGGATAACCCGCCGAACCCCAGAGTGATTTTCCAGGGTCAATGTTGTTGCAGCGGCCATCATACCGGCGATAGCGTGGGTGCTTGTTTTTGCATCCCAATCCAACGATACATCGCTTTGTGCGGATGTGCGCTTTCTGTGTTGTCAATGTCGCGTTCAAGCTGTCAATAAATGCAAATGTTCGCATGTGATTATTGTAACAGTTCGGCTGAAAAGGTTAATAAGGTTGACGTCTAGACGGCGCCTCTTGCAAAAATCTACTTGACTATCACATCTTTCAATGGATACGTGTCAAAATTTGACAGCAATCGGTCGATTGGCTCGTGAATTACAGCATTGAGAGTGAAGCAACTTTTGTTATTGTGAAAAAAATGGAAAAATCACAAATCAATGAAAACGATGGCAAAATTGCATGAATTGGGCTTCGGATTGCTTCCGCATCCACCATATTCTCCAGATCTGGCCCCCAGCGACTATTTCCTGTTCGCAGACTTGACGAGAAAGCTCGCTGGCAAGAAATTGAGGACCGATGATGAAGTGATTAGCGAAACTGAGGTCTTTTGAGGAAAACCGAAAGAGTACTATGAAAATGGTATCGAAAAGTTGCAAGATCGCTATAATGAAGCTGTATGAATGAAGCGGATCGTGACGACCACGCTAGGTTTATTTAAAAGAGGATCATGGTGACCACGCTGGTATAAATTGAAAGCGGATCGTGACAACCGCAAATTTAAGATCAGACATGCTACAGCGCATTATTTAAAAAAAAAGCGGTGAAATTTCGAACAAAACTGGTGACCCAGTCATACCACAGATTCTACGCCAGAAGACGCTACAGATCGCTCATTAGAACCAACCAAATACGGCCATGTTTATAACGTGTATGGTGGCCTGATATGTCAAAGGATGCAGAGGCATGGGTGACCTCATGTGCGGTTTGTGCAACCAGCGGAAACAATCATTTTAAGTTTCAACAGGCCCCTACCTTGTAAAGAAGACGAACATATACAGTAATGTCGTGAGAGCGGTATCGATACCATTGTATTCCCAGCAAAATGGTCTGGGTGAGAACTGTATAGAACTGGTTAGTGAAGCAATAGTATCAACAGCCTCAACTGGGACAAACAATAGAAAGGAATCGATAGTAGAATCGCAGTTAGAGAATTACGTTAGTGTTATGGTAGCAGAAGAAGTAATTGGGTGATAATATAATGCTGCTTAATAAGAGAGCAGCATAAAATGTTGGGGAAAATTATTCCTTCATTTATTCCTCAGATTTGTTTTTTTAGAGAAGGGAGAGGATTTGTGGACTCCTGAATGCATATTGACAGCACTGCCAGCTACAACTGTCTCGCCATACTCGTTCATCCCACCATTCATGTATACCTAAGACATGACGTGACAACTGGCTTCTTACTCTTCTTTCTGCATTTTCGTCGACCAAGTGCTAGATAACAGGGAAGCGAGATGTGAAGGTTGCCAATTGTTATAAAATTTCGGAAAACTATTTTCCCATGGAAAACATGTGTTCTTCGTATCATGTTTTTTTCTGTGCTGCACCATTTTTTTGTGTTAATTTTTCAACCGAATATCACATATTTTAAACAAAAAGTATTTTCCTGTTATTTTGGTATGCAAAAAAATTAAACGTCAAGAGATAAATAAATTTTTTTTTATCTTTATTTTAGTGACTTTAAACACATTTGGCTGGTTCGTCACATCCTCACTCTGCTTCCATTTTTGGAAGAATGTCGGGAGTGAGAATTGAACTCGTGACCTTTAGCGTGATAGGTATGGATGTTACCACTACGCCAGATCGCCTCCACATAAAGAAAACTTAAAAACGTAGATTTGATAGTAGGAGTATGATATGTTGAAATACATGAATTAAATTCAAAGTTAATTTTATTTATCAAGAGATTGTGGGCCTTACCGTTTACACTTTACGATGAAAACGAAATGAACGACACGCCATTAAATTTCGTTTTACAAATTAGAGAAAATGATGGGTTTTCAGGTAGAATGAACACTTTTCGAAAAGAAATTATGAATGAAAATTAACTTCTCCGTATCAAATTAGTGTTCAATGTGAGTGTAAAACCTTGCTTTCCTCATTTGGTAAAATAATCTCGTACAAAAATTGTATCTGAAGATAATTTTATATTATAATGATAAGTTTTAGTGAGAATATCGGAAAGTGTATAGAAAATAGGTCAAGTTAGAGTAAGAAAGACGTATTTCAAGTAAATAAATAACGCCAGATAAAAATTTTCATTCAGATTTTAACAATTTAAAAGTGCCTTCGGGCCGAGTAGTAAGACTCGTTAAAAACTAATTTCGTATCCAGATATCGACACCATATTGTTGTCATCGCTAATACTTTTCATTTCTTGTTCACCGTGGAGTGTATACGGGAATAAGGCCTTTTAATTCAACTTTGATATCGTTCAAACACTAACAGTACTGAAATATTGATAAAGTAATACATTCCCAACTTATAACATAGCGTTTATTCACGGACGTAAAATATACAAAGAATCCATTATAGAAATTATCGTTAAACTGAAATGTGAATGCAACTATTATTCAATTTTGAATATAGTTGGCAACACTGTGAAAATCATGGAAATCCCATTTTTGTATATTTATCTTTGTCAATTGTTTTCCTCATCAACCAATCAGAAGCCGAGTTGCAAGTGGTCCGAGTTTGACAGAAAAAGTGGTACGGAATCGGCGGAAATTTCTTGTTACAGCCATTGCAGAGGTAAGTAGAGGTGTGCAAATCAGCTCATCATGATGAACAGCTCTGATCATATCAGCTCATCTAATTGAGCTGTTCTTTATGAACAGCTCTTCAGCTCAGTTGTCAGTGCCGACTTTCAATTTGGGTCCCAAACTCGATAGCCACGAAGCCAGTTTGAAAATGTTAAAATTCAAATGAAATTTTTCACACCATATTATTAATTACTTGAAACACGTATTCCAGACTATTATTTACAACAGACTCGGCGAGTACAACATTTCCGACATTTTTACTGAGGCTTTACATTACAATAGAAAGTTTTCTTCAAAAAAAAAAAATTTTATGAGATTTTTGCACCGCCTGCAAACAAAGTGTTTTTCATTGAAATAGAATACTCATTTGATACACAAAAGTTAATTTTCATTAATAATTTCAATTTTAAAAACGTGTTCATTCTGCCTGAGAGCCAATTATTATTTTTGGCGCCCCCTAAACTGGTAAACAAAGCTCAATGCCGTCAACGCGAATATAACAGTTGAAAAGACGAGGGACAAATGAAACTAAACTGATGTCTTAACACGAAGAGCGAGAGACGGTCAGTTCATTTGAATCTTACAGCTCACACACTCTTTTCAATTCTACAGCTCTTTTCTCTCCTTCATCATCATCAAAGTGAGCTGAAGAGCTGTTTGATTTTTTTTGCGAGCTGTTCCGCGTCAACTCACTTCAAAGAGTCGATTCTTCGGAACAGCTCATGAGCGGATGGCACATTTCTAGAGGTAAGATGTTTTTGCGAGTCCAGGGGCAAAGAAACATTCCCACGGGGCCCGGTTAATATCTACATTGGCCTTGCTAGATACTAAACCTTCATTAGAAGACGACGATTGGAAACCATTGAGCAGATTGTTAACCTGCTGAAGGTTTGTAATCAGGTAACCGCGAAAGTTTCAAGCGATAAAAAATGTTTCTTTGTCGAAGAGTGCCCTACTTTCGAAAATATTGGAAAAAAGTTCATTAGCATGCGGCTCCTCCAAATCTTCCAATTGCTATAAAACATTGTCTGATGAGCTGATGAATGAGTTAGCGAAACGTTTCATTGCTTGGGAATCGAAGGGAGCATGTGTTGCAGTCGGTGATTCTTGCTCCACGATTCAAACGGTAAGAATTCGATGATGAAGGCCTATTCAGATCAACATATCAAGCAATAACGAGAAAAATTCGGAACGTATCCATTGCTTCTGTCACAGTACCGAGTACAGAGAATGCGGGAGAATGTCCAACCACTGGGAATTCCACGTTATGGGAAGAATTCGACAATGCAGTCAGCAAGCTCCGAGCAAAACAGGACCATTTAGTTATAGAGCTGCTGAACCGCTTTTTCCGAGAACTCATGATCCATTGGTATGATGGGAAGGGAGAAAATATACATATCCCAATTTGTACGCACTACTGAGGAAAAGATTATGTATAACGGCAACGTCTGTTCCATGTGAAAGAATTTTTTCGGAGGCAGGGAATATTTGTTCTGAAAAACGGAATAGACTGACTACTAATGTTTATAAACCGTAATTATTAATCTTTTTAAATTTAATTTTATTTTTCAAATTAATATATGGTCGGTGTTGAGTCGAACCCGGACCATGTGGCATTTTCATGATTTTGAGAAAAATGAGCCTGAAGTTTGGTGCTATTAAGGCATTGAGCATTCGAAATAATTTTGATACGTTATTTATGTTGTACACGTGATTTTTCAAATCTTATTAATTTGATATATAGCTTACGAAATGCTTAACCTAATGGAATCAACAATTAAAAATTTTCAAAGATTTCGAATGCTTATAACTCGAACATTTCTCAATTGATCGGAAATGAATAAAATGTTATTTTTCATTAGATAAACAATTGAACAACTGTGAAATGTAAAGCGTTATCTAAACGTCCTACCTGTCACGTTCTGATTAGTCCGATTTACGGTTTTCCAAACACAGACTTCAAAATCAATGTACCTGGGGGAATCCGCTGTGCAAATACATGTGAGTTGGGAATGGGGTTTTTGTTCCCATTGAGTTTCTATGTTCGCTAACACAGCCATCAAAATCCATGTGCCTTACATTACAAGGCGTTTGTTCAAATGTTTTACTTACACAGCAAATATGTTGAATTCAATAATTTATTTATGAATCAATAATTTAATCAATACAAACACATGATTACTAAGCCAACGATAGTCCTCCTTTTTCCTTTTCTTTCTTTTTTTCCTAATTCAACGAATAATGGTTAGGCCCTTTTTCTTTATAATATGTGCCTTATTAAGAAAAAGGGCCTAACCATTATTCGAAAAATTCCAGGAAAAATATGTATCGAAGGACAATGGAGTATGTAATCATGCTTTGCATGCATAATAGATACAAATTTCCATATATTCTGTGGGGCTGTCCACATACCACGTGGTCAACTTCAGGGCGGGGGGTAGGGGTTACGAAATCGTCCACCCTTGTCCACGGTGAGGGGTGAGGGGGTTTTGATAATGTCCACGTGGACACGTTAAGTATTTTTTAAAGTAAAACATTCAAGTCAAAATTGAATGAGATCTGTTTTGTATTTACACGATTTTTTGAACTTCACGCCCGCCCTGAGTGCTCAGTATTCATCAATTAAAATACTGAACTGCCTGAGAGTGCTGCTCGGTCAAACATCCATATTTTTTCATATAACTGAACCTCTTTCTTGAAATGTATATTCTGAAGGTAACGCACATGAACTTGGATCCATCATTTTATTCCAATCGGTAATAGAAACCCATTAAATCCGTCAGGATAAAGACACCCAATAACACAAAAATGTTGAATTTTTTGTAGTATTAAAAATCATGACTTAAGTGCGGATTGAATTCAGCTTTGCTCTTGATGACAAAACTGTTTGGTTTTTTTTTCGAGAATTCTCAAGGATTTCTGAACATTGAAACGAACAACAAATTCTTCCATGAGTGTACGGGCCGTATCTCTGGAGACTTCTATTTCTTGATGTTGTTCTTCATTGATGTCTGGTAATTTTTGTAATACGCTTCTTTTGAGTTGTCTGGAAAGTTCATGCTGCTACTGCTGATTAATTAAAAGAAAATATTAATCTTTGATGCACATGAATTAGTAGATTCGCTACAGATGTCGAAAATCACGAAACATCATGAAAAACATGCATGCAACATGCAAACATGCAACAATGCATGGACTACATATTAACCCAATCCGATAGGATTTGACTCGATCAGATTAAGGGGAATAGAGACACGAATTTCGGACGTTTCTTCGAGCTTCAGAATTAGAGAAATATGAAGGGAAAAAATTGATTCCTTTTCAAATTTCTAGACTAGAATTCCCTCTTAAAGAACGCAACGTTGTGCTAATTTCAAATCCGACCAGATTCCGAAATAAGTATTTATTTTACCGAAAAATACTTGAAGGGACTTATATCTCATACAGCGATTCGTTTCATAAACGCGACGAAAATACATGTTTGTAGCGAATTGTAAAGGGCAAATCATTCACAAGAACGTTGAGTTAAAAAAAATCTAAGCAAGTAAATGGAACCCCGAAGCAGGTTTTCGCTCGAAGAAAGTTATGGCTGGATCTGGTAGGACTGGAGAAAATCTGTATCATGAGCTTCTACCAAGCTAAGTGGTGCGGACTCAATCCACTTCATTTTCAAGCAAATTCATGGATTTTTTCAAGCGGTTTCTTGCAATAAATTCTCAGACCACCAGAGATGCCAGATTAACAGATATGTTTGTAAATTTACAGACATATCTGTAAAATACTTTTTATTTTTGTTGCAGACTTTTTGGATATAACAATATTTCACAGGTTTTTGAAAAATGAGAGGCTCTGTTTATCACATCAAAGATATTTGACTCATCGTATTGCATTTTTCCATAGTTTTATTACATAAATGGTTTTTATATTTAGTTTATATCAATACACATGAAGTTATACCTATTTTTTGAGTAATTAATTAACACTTCATCATCCGGCGTAAGCACAGTGATAACGTGCGCAAAATAGGTCGCATTGCAGTGATCTCGTGAGCATAGTATCGCTCAGTGACCGACGACGGTACTTCAGTATCTTTTGCATTCTCTTGGTGTTTTGTTTGGTAACAATAATTTGTATACGTCAACGTTTTTCATGATTTCATAAGTACTTTTGCCCTGAAATCATTGCAGACGAAACAGACAATACGATTCTTCACGATAAATGAAAAATTGCATTAAATGTATCTATACTATACTTCAAAATTTCATGACAGTGAGGCAACAGAGTAGAGAACTTATGAGAATTATCGATGAGATTGGTGAAACTTAACAGATTGTAACTACCCGAGAATATCAAGAACAACCGGCGACAAACCAAGTAAACCGAATTAGCGCTGTTGCCACCAAGCGAATCATTTTTCAGCAAACGTACGGTGCAACATGTGCGTCACTAATTTCCTTAAAAATGATGATCTTTTGAGCAAACGATAATGAGTTGATTCTCAAAGCCCTAACTGGACATCTTTGAATAATATTAAGATTGACTACATCCGAGCAATAACGGAGACCGTTTCATCCCAGTCTTTGAGAATCCCTTCAACCTCGCACTGTTAGCCTATATTCTGGAAAATGAATTCCCATATGACTGAAAATTACATCATGATAAGCGTTTTTAGTCAATTCGATATTTGCGCTAGAGAAGTTGATCTTTGTTCGAAAGTGGAAATGGATTTTCAGGAAAAAACAACGCATTCTTATATCTTTTATCTATCTATATGAATAAAAATGGAAGGCCAAATGTGTTGCTAATCCCAAAATGTGATGAAGGAAAGGTCCCTTTTGAGCTGTCTTCATTTTATTGTATTTGTGGTATTCTGCCCATAGAACAATGTTATAATGAGAAAAAGTTTAGAAATTCGTTCTATAGAATTCTATAGCGCGGTACGAAGTTCTATAGCGCGGTACGAAGTTCGCCGGGTCAGCTAGTATATGTATATAGTTATTTACATTTAATGCGACATGCCGAGGAACCACTCAGTGTCGCATTGGAGGCGATTTTGACCTGTAATTGGACATTTTCGATGAGAGTGATACAGTGTCGACGCCTGGTTGGGACTTTCAATGTGGGACCATAATTTGGGCCCCGAACTTGTCTCCATGTCCAACTAGAGGTAAAAATGTCCAACGTGTTGCATTACAGGTCTGTCCAATTTGGTAAATGTCGCATTAAATGTAAACTACTGTATATACAGCCATTTTATGCCAATAAAGTGGTTCTCAAGAGAAAAATGATTTTTCGGACCACCGGTTAACTTTAAAAAATCATATCTCAAAAACGAAAAAAATAGCATCTCTGAAATCGAGATATGTTATGTATAATATCCTCAGCTTTCAAGAAAAGTATAAAAAATATATAGTGCCCTCTAGTCCAAAGCCGTGAAAATAATTTAAAAAAAACTACAATCGATAATTACGGAAACAAAATCCATTTTTTTTCCTTGCAAACTCGATACATTATATTTTAATGAAAAGCTAGCTCATTGGTTTCAATTAGATATGTCGATAATTTAAATCAGTTCAGTGATTCAAAAGTTATGAATTTTTGAAAAAGTCAGTTTTGGGAATAATGATTTTTCGGACCACCCTAAAATGGAAATGGTCATCCTAACAAAAAAATAAAAAAAGGGTCTAATGTTTTGCGACAAGGAACAAAACTACTACTTTTCATCGAAATCTGAGAACCACTATGGAATGGCTGTATATGATGTAGATGGTGACCGGAATAAATCGCCACAGTAAACAACTGCAACAGAAACAACCGCTTAGAAAAAGTGTAGTAGGCTAGAAATATTTGGCGCGGGAAAAACATCATGTGCCTCACATTTCTATTATAAATTTATTCTCTTGTTCTCGTTTTTCGAAATTTATTCTGAGGACAATGTAATGGGGACGAAGTCCCCATTTGGCGAGGATAAGGAATCGAGGCGGCCCATGCCGCCAAGATGACGCAATCCGAGTCCACCGCCGACCCGCCGTCGGAAGCGGCGGTGTCTCGCACGCAAACCTGGGATCCACTGATTGCCCGGTTAGTTTGAAACATAGGATACGATCCTTTAGCAATGTCCGACCGAGCTCTAGCGAGCGTCGGACGGTATACGTCTGCCCGGGGCGTTACGTTTGCCTGGGGCGATACGTTTGCCCGGTTAATTCTTGTTTTGAAATACAATACCGCGCCACAATATTTATAGCCTACTACACATTTTATAAGCGGTGGTTTCTGTTGCAGTCGTTTTCTGTGGCGATTTATTCCGGGAACCGATGTAGATGTACATATACAACATATACAATAATATACAAAAGACAATCTTACGTGCATCGTGATGTACAAAGTATCAATGAATCTGGAAAAATTAACGTTAAAAGACATTTCTACAGATCCGCACACTTTTACAGATATTTCCACATTTTTGACAGACTTTCACATATTTATACAGACTTTTTAAAAATCATCTGGCAACTCTTCGTTCCACTTTTTGACGTAGGACTACGTCTTTCATTTCTATACCGGGGTGTAAAATCAAAGTTTCGAAAACGAAAGCGTTACGCCGGAGACCGAGATTTTGAGCGTTAATAGCTCCTAAACAACTGAACGAAATGGTATGATAAACACTTCATTCGAAAGATAAAATGTCTACGCGTTATATACTTGTTACTTTTTGATCCAAAAACTTGTTTCAATAGTCTTAAAATTGCTTTCAAAACAGGCTATTGAAATCACTAATCGGTATATAAGCGAGCGACGCTCGGAAATCCACTCAGTTCTAATTGAACAGCGATTGGAGCATGTTGTCGCTGTTGCGGTGAAGCTCTTTATTTATCATGAAAGCGCGGATGAACGGTGTCACCAAGAGCCTGTTTGTGCACCCTAGGCCAGAAGGGAATCTATCAGGAGGAGAGTGATGCCACAAACGGTTCCCTGGGAAGACATCGCTACACACGCATACACGCGCGGCTATTAACAGGTGGTTATCGAGTTGGCATTAACCACTGGTGGGCTTCCAGTATCGAGGAAAATGTGGAAATATCTAATCGTTACTGAAAATAATCTGCCAGTTCCTCTGGGAATTTTCAAAATATATTCATGTGAAAGAGTTTAATTGAATGTTTTCTATCCATGTTACACTGTGACCAAATATGTTTCAATCAAGTGCTATTAACAGGTGGTTATCGAGTTGGCATTAACCACTGGTGGGCTTCCAGTATCGAGGAAAATGTGGAAATATCTAATCGTTACTGAAAATAATCTGCCAGTTCCTTTGGGAATTTTCAAAATATATTCATGTGAAAGAGTTTAATTGAATGTTTTCTATCCATGTAACACTGTGACCAAATATGTTTCAATCAAGTGCTATTAACAGGTGGTAATCGAGTTGGCATTAACCACTGGTGGGCTTCCAGTATCGAGGAAAATGTGGAAATAACTAATCGTTACTGAAAATAATCTGCCAGTTCCTCTGGGAATTTTCAAAATATATTCATGTGAAAGAGTTTAATTGAATGTTTTCTATCCATGTAACACTGTGACCAAATACATTTGGTTTTGTGGTTTTTCAATCAATCGCAATTAACAGGATAGCTTCAGAAGATTATTCTTCCCCATCAGTAGGATATTTCCGTACCCAATATTGTATGCGCCCGCAATCGATTATTGCTCAGTCGCCGAAAGTTCCGAGCTCAGAGAGTTCATTCCCCTCTAGTTTGCCTTCCAAATTGCCATCGTAAACCACACCTTCTCTCGATTCAATCACACACAAAAAGCATACTTAAGCGATATTCTGGTGGTGAGACACATTCATTTTTCGAGAGGACATCGACAAGACAACATCGTTGCCTAACGTGCTGGAGGAGGTGGACGGCGAAGGATCGACACATACACGCGCAGGATGCCGTTCAGCATCTTGATAGTTCCGGAAAGATCTAATCATTGCTGGAAAATAATCTGCCAGTTCCTCTGGGAATTTAAAAATACATTCATGTGAAAGAGTTTATTTGAATGTTTTCTATCCATGTAACACTGTGACCAAAAATTTTCAATCAAGTACTATTAACAGATGGTTATCGAGTTAGTATTAACCACTGGTTGGCTTCCAGTATCGAGGAAAATGTGGAAATATCTAATCGTTGCTGGAAAATAATCTGCCAGTTCCCCTTGGAATTAAAAATTACATTCAAGCGAAAGAGTTTATTTTAATATTTTCTATCCATAAAATATCCATATAATACATTTGGGTTTGTGATTTGTCAATCAAGTACAGTTGGCAGGTTAGCTTCTGAAGATTATTCTTCAGAACAAGGTTTCGTATCCTATATTGGATGCATAAAACCTTGTGCCTCCAACGTAACGCTCTCGTTTTCGAAGTCCCCCAAATATTCATTTATTCATTCATTCAGAATGGATTTAGATTCAACTTCAAACAAATGATCTCTAAATCAACGATAGTCCTACGTCACCCTTGCGGTTATACCATAGATATAACCCACTTCCTGTTTTATCGAATGTTTTCAAATCGCAGGAGTAAACATTTACGTGACTGTGACTTCGTTTGTTGTTATATAGTTCGGAAAAATATTATATCAGGGAAAGTGAACATTAAAAATTCGTTGCTCAGTGAAAGGCTGCCCGAATACGAGTGAAAATGTTCGCGTAAGCTTTTATCGTATACCCTCAGAAACGTACAGACGCGCTGGGTCGATTTTTGCGGAGACGAAAAACTAGTTCCGAATAAGGGTTCGCGTATCGGTGGAGTAAGTACGATGTTTGAATTATTGAAAACCAAAAGTGTATCAAAATTTTCATACACATTTTTATTTTTATAGCGTCCTCATTGTGGACTGTAAAAACTGCTATTTAATCCCGCTGCGTGATACCAAAGCAGCCTTTATGCGGCTTGCCCAGCGAGAGAAACCAAATTCCCCCCGTGTATTTTACTTAATACTATAGAAATATACATGAAATTATACAGAGTTATAAATTATACAAGCACTTAAATTTCTTCTGAAATTCTGCTTCAAATTTGCTGCTGTTGCGTACACTCTGCTGTCTTAAATCGAACTGGTGTGCTGTCCTTGTACAGCAAAAACTATCATCCAATCCGTTGGCGGAGCATATTCGATTCTATTTGCAGAAGAGCTGTGGATTGCACTTTAGGGTCTGGCGTCGAGGGATTGCATCGCATTCATCTGTTCTCTCTTCAGTGCGCTTGCGACTATACAATTTTGATAGAAATACATCGTTACATTTCAACCGGAAAAGAAGCCTCGTGAGAAACCGTTATGCCTTCTCCACAATTAAGCCGGTAGTTGACTTAGAAGATTACGTTCAACATCAACACGAAGCGCAGATTGCTTTACCGTTATATTCATCACCAGCACTAGCGGAGCACAATTACGCGGGTTTCATCCGGCCAGCTTCACTAGCAAAACTGTTTTCGCCGACGTTAGCAAAAAACGTCTCCTAAACATTTCACTTTTGCTATGTATGTACATATCAAAATTCGCCAATGTCGAATTTCGCTCCCACATTAAAATCTTGGAGTGAACTAAGCGTTATTCGTAGTTTGTTGATATTCTGTCAGGTTCTGATACCTTGCAATATGAGATGCTCTTTCAGAGATTTCTGTCAATTAAACAATTGACAGAAAAATTAAGTTCGTTAATTTTATAAGTTTAATAATTTTTGCCTTTGATAGCAATACCTTTTTTATAGTGTTGATTATCATAAGAAAAATAACACTCCTAATCGTTGGATCTCTTTTGACATTTCAATTGGATCTTTTTTGACAGCCGTTTTGATTCAGTCCGCACTACCTAGCTACCAAGCAACTAGTTTCGATGAATTCCAGCAAGTACTCACCAGATATTGCATCTTCAGATTATTAATTGTTAAGATTCTTGTAAGAACTTACGGCATAGTATAAGTTCTGAGAGGATGAAATGCTCAAGTTGCATGAAGGATGCTGAAATATTCAGGAAAAACCGGTATATCCATGATCGAAAAGATGTATGTCTACAGGAACATTCTTTTGGTTTTTTCCTTAGAATCGACACGAATTTTTTAGGATAACATTTAGCATGATTTAACAATTAAGGGTTGTAAGTCAACGGAATTATCAATCACGACGATACTGCAGATGTTTTGTCTTTACTAGGTTCATTAGAGCCATCAGGCACTACCGAACCTGTAAAAACGAAATTCATCATTGATGTTTAGCTTTAATAAAAATAATAGAGAATAAATTCACAATCGATATTTCAAAATAGAAATTCGGAAGAAAGTAATGAGCTCCCGGACAATGTTGAAAAAAATCGAATATTTCAAGACAAATCGTTACCATTGGTAAGGCTATAATTTTTATCAATAAAAATATGGAATAGAAAACAGAAATAAACTTGAAATGAAATTTCAGCGAACAAAATAGAATTTCTTGATTTTTTCCTCAAAACCGGAGGAATGTCCACGTGGACAATAGGGGGAGGGACATAAGGAATGTCCACGCTTGTCCACGGAGGGGAGGGGGGTGTCTAAAATCATGCTCTTTCTGTCCACGTGGTATGTGGACAGCCCCTGTTGAGGACTAACCTAGGCCTACTATTTTTATCTGCGTAACAGTATTTGTGATACGCTGTACGTATTTGTGTACCAAATAACGTCAATAAAAAAAATACTGCACAACTTCACCAATATCCATACTAATATTAACATTTCAACAAAATATGTTTTTAACAACGAAGAAAAGAGCGATACACGGTAAGAATGAGAATAAGAATAAGAATAAGAATAAGAATAAGAATAAGAATAAGAATAAGAATAAGAATAAGAATAAGAATAAGAATAAGAATAAGAATAAGAATAAGAATAAGAATAAGAATAAGAATAAGAATAAGAATAAGAATAAGAATAAGAATAAGAATAAGAATAAGAATAAGAATAAGAATAAGAATAAGAATAAGAATAAGAATAAGAATAAGAATAAGAATAAGAATAAGAATAAGAATAAGAATAAGAATAAGAATAAGAATAAGAATAAGAATAAGAATAAGAATAAGAATAAGAATAAGAATAAGAATAAGAATAAGAATAAGAATAAGAATAAGAATAAGAATAAGAATAAGAATAAGAATAAGAATAAGAATAAGAATAAGAATAAGAATAAGAATAAGAATAAGAATAAGAATAAGAATAAGAATAAGAATAAGAATAAGAATAAGAATAAGAATAAGAATAAGAATAAGAATAAGAATAAGAATAAGAATAAGAATAAGAATAAGAATAAGAATAAGAATAAGAATAAGAATAAGAATAAGAATAAGAATAAGAATAAGAATAAGAATAAGAATAAGAATAAGAATAAGAATAAGAATAAGAATAAGAATAAGAATAAGAATAAGAATAAGAATAAGAATAAGAATAAGAATAAGAATAAGAATAAGAATAAGAATAAGAATAAGAATAAGAATAAGAATAAGAATAAGAATAAGAATAAGAATAAGAATAAGAATAAGAATAAGAATAAGAATAAGAATAAGAATAAGAATAAGAATAAGAATAAGAATAAGAATAAGAATAAGAATAAGAATAAGAATAAGAATAAGAATAAGAATAAGAATAAGAATAAGAATAAGAATAAGAATAAGAATAAGAATAAGAATAAGAATAAGAATAAGAATAAGAATAAGAATAAGAATAAGAATAAGAATAAGAATAAGAATAAGAATAAGAATAAGAATAAGAATAAGAATAAGAATAAGAATAAGAATAAGAATAAGAATAAGAATAAGAATAAGAATAAGAATAAGAATAAGAATAAGAATAAGAATAAGAATAAGAATAAGAATAAGAATAAGAATAAGAATAAGAATAAGAATAAGAATAAGAATAAGAATAAGAATAAGAATAAGAATAAGAATAAGAATAAGAATAAGAATAAGAATAAGAATAAGAATAAGAATAAGAATAAGAATAAGAATAAGAATAAGAATAAGAATAAGAATAAGAATAAGAATAAGAATAAGAATAAGAATAAGAATAAGAATAAGAATAAGAATAAGAATAAGAATAAGAATAAGAATAAGAATAAGAATAAGAATAAGAATAAGAATAAGAATAAGAATAAGAATAAGAATAAGAATAAGAATAAGAATAAGAATAAGAATAAGAATAAGAATAAGAATAAGAATAAGAATAAGAATAAGAATAAGAATAAGAATAAGAATAAGAATAAGAATAAGAATAAGAATAAGAATAAGAATAAGAATAAGAATAAGAATAAGAATAAGAATAAGAATAAGAATAAGAATAAGAATAAGAATAAGAATAAGAATAAGAATAAGAATAAGAATAAGAATAAGAATAAGAATAAGAATAAGAATAAGAATAAGAATAAGAATAAGAATAAGAATAAGAATAAGAATAAGAATAAGAATAAGAATAAGAATAAGAATAAGAATAAGAATAAGAATAAGAATAAGAATAAGAATAAGAATAAGAATAAGAATAAGAATAAGAATAAGAATAAGAATAAGAATAAGAATAAGAATAAGAATAAGAATAAGAATAAGAATAAGAATAAGAATAAGAATAAGAATAAGAATAAGAATAAGAATAAGAATAAGAATAAGAATAAGAATAAGAATAAGAATAAGAATAAGAATAAGAATAAGAATAAGAATAAGAATAAGAATAAGAATAAGAATAAGAATAAGAATAAGAATAAGAATAAGAATAAGAATAAGAATAAGAATAAGAATAAGAATAAGAATAAGAATAAGAATAAGAATAAGAATAAGAATAAGAATAAGAATAAGAATAAGAATAAGAATAAGAATAAGAATAAGAATAAGAATAAGAATAAGAATAAGAATAAGAATAAGAATAAGAATAAGAATAAGAATAAGAATAAGAATAAGAATAAGAATAAGAATAAGAATAAGAATAAGAAGAAGAAAGTATTACAGAACTGTCCGTATTCCCCCCACAATATGTCCATGCGAGTTATCATCGCGAAAAATTTTTTGCTTCTCGGTCTGTTTTAATTTCAGTAAAAAAAAATATTGAAAAACATTCCTATGTAAAACATTTGGCCGAATAATTCGAATGACAGTTTATTGAATCGCAAGAAACTTCTATTAAGTTTAAGGAACCACGAGTTTCGGAAGACACAATTGAAGTTCTTCTCAACACGTCCGTATTCCGTCCGTATTGGAATAACTCATCTTTTTCTTCTGCTCTGTTGATTGACAGGTACTGCACTGTATGAGAAGCCATGAATAGATGAGTAGCATGATGAGTTATTCAAAAACGGACGGAATATGGACGTGTTGAGAAGAACTTCAATTGTGTCTTCTGAAACTTGTGGTTCCTTAAACTTAATAGAAGTTTCTTGCAATTCAATAAACTGTCATTCGAATTATTCGGCCAAATGTTTTACATAGGAATGTTTTTCAATGTTTTTTTTACTGAAATTAAAACATATAAATTCAAAAACTCATTTAGCAAAGTTATAAACACCACAACGACAGAAAATTGTTAGAAAAATAGTTCGATGATATTTGTGAGATAAAATTCAACTCTAGGGTAAACTATCGTTTGCAGAAGATTATCCACCTACATAACGAGAAGTTGATAAAGCTAATTTTCTGCGAACAGTGAAAAAGCAATAAAATTAAGCCGCCTCGTTCATCGATTGGATTCTAATTACCCGTCCAAATGGTCGTAAGAAGGAATGGATTTCTCATAGATTTTACGACCACTCTGGCCATTGTCGTTTTCGGTTGGCCAAACTCTCCAAGCGATGCGATGTTCAACGTGCGAGGAAATATTCACGGCATCACTCATGGCGCTATTGATTTTACTATGTCTACCAAGCGGCGTCCGACAGCAGATGCCCTCGAACTTGGCGCTAATGGGGCAACGGCGGTGAGGATACATCTGGTGCTCCACTAGATTTGGCGCCATTGGCGCCCCCGAAACGGTCCAATCCATCATAGTTGTACATCTCAACGGAGGTACGCAAATTGTCCCGGTTGGGCATTCTAGAAAGGTTTTGGGAAGAAAAACGAAAATTGGATAAAATACAACCGAGAAAATATTTATTCTCCGATCGTCGGCTTTCTACGGATTATTTTCTTGGGCGGCAGACTATCATTTGAGTATTTCGTACAGAGCGTAAAAGCGTAATAAATCATGCAGTGTCAAATATATGACGTATATTGCGCAATACGTCAAAGAGGAACGAGGCTGTTTACACAGTATCAGTGCCTGGAAGCCGGGATGGCGGAATGCACTAACAGATGGGAAATTTTTGTTTTAGTATAGAAATGACACAATCGTTACGATAGAAGCGATGAAATCGGATCATCTGGATGACAATGTTTATTTTCGTTATTCTGCAAAAGATTTTCGCGGGTTGAACATTGTGGTGGACCCGGAATGAAATGCTTCTTATTTTGTGTTCTGTTCAAAAGTGTAGCAAAAATAATTTGATTTTACTGTGAAAGGCATACACAAATTTTCGTTCCTGGCGTGAGAATTTGCTTTGTCGTTTGTATCTTTCTATTCCACACCACATAATCCAGAGTAATATGATTAACTCAATCTAATTAATTTAATCAAGCAATTTTGCTCACATACCCGCTAGATCTATGCTGTTTCGCAGTTGTTCACTGAAAACAGTTTTTGTTATCAGTGCAAACACATAAAATTGACAACACAATATCCACTTCCACATTTTTCCGCCAACATCAACTTCTCATCTGAGTAATCACCATAACCTTCAAACACAGTGTTCACAGTTTTGAAACCCCTCTATTGTTATGGCGTAACAATTATTTGATGGTGAATGTGCTCATCTAGGGACAAACCAACCATGTCATGCTTGTAAATTTTCATGTTGAATCGGATTCAAAACTAAAAATAATATTGACGTGGGACTACGTCTAACCGGATTATATTGGGAGTAAAATGAAAACCTAGACACAGAGCATGCAGGAAAAAATGAATGATTTCTATTGCTTTTAACTCGCACATTTCTTTTTTTTCATAGATCGGAAAGATGTTTGCATTAATTAATAGGGAATATTTCTACGCATCTATCACAAATAATGGAATGTTATTTTTCATGACATAAACAATTGAACAACAACAACAATACAATACGTTTTGATTGGCCTGATTCATGGTTCCCCCAACATAGACTTCTAAACCGTGGAGCCTGGAGAAATCGGAATTACAAATACATGCAATTTGGGGGTATTTTTGCTCCCACCGAAATGTCTTCCCGAACACAGACTTCAAAACCGTGGAGTCTGGGGAAATCGGCATTGCAAATACTAGAGGGGAATGAAGCTTTAAGTTCAAAGCCTCTATAATACAATACACTTACTAACCAACATTGCAAATACATGCAAGTCGGGGGCATTGGTCGGATAGGTCAGATACCAGATAGTTAACGGATATCAGTTTCATTTCTAATAATAACTTAAAAACGAAAAAAATGTTATGTTATGTAAAAAAATCCTCAACTTTTAATAAAAAATATAAGAAAATATAGCGCCCTCTATCTTTAACCGAGAAAACTATGAAAACTGACTCAATCAATAATTACAAAAAAAAATTCCAAATTTTTCGTCATATTTTTTCAAACAAAACTAGCTAATGATACAATTTGATATGTAGATCATATGAATCGGTCCAGTAGTTCAAAAGCTACGAATTTTTGTAGTGGAAAAAATGAGGAACAATTGTTTTATTTCGATTGATCGATTAAATTTGAAAAATCATAACTCAGAAACGAAAAAATAGCATCTCTGATATCGGGATATGTTATGTAAAAAATCCTCAGCTTTCAAGAAAAAATATAAAAAAATATAGCGCCCAAAGCCATGAGAACAAAAACGAATACAATCAATGATTACGAAAATTAAATCCACTTCTTTTGCAAGTTCAATATTAAAATTAATAAAAGATTAGCTTATTGGCTTCAATTTGATATGTCGATCATCTTAATCGGTTCAGTGGTTCAAAAGTTATAATTTTTTAAAAAAAGCCATTTTGGGGAAAAAGTAAAAAAAAAGATGGAAATGGCCACCCTAATGAAAAAAATTTAAAAAAATACGTGGAAGGTCGAAATACAATGAACTTTCGTGGATTTTCTCGAATGCTAGGAATTCGGGAATTTTGAATATTGTTTAAGGTATATTTGAAGATGTATTTTCCATTTTTTTAAGTGCACAAATAATGCTTATTACGCTGTTGACAGCTGGATGCGTAGATGTTGTCTGAACATAGGTACCTTGCTGGTGGTATCGGTTCTGAAGCAATGGGGAGTTGCAGAACGAATTCTATTGAATATTTTGAATCTATAGGACAATACCTAGAACGTTACACAGGGGTTTTTGAAAAATTCAAAAAATTTTCCAAATGGCGGTCATTTTTTGTAAAAAAAGAGTTATTTTTCATGAAAAATCCCTGAGCTCCTAGAAGCTTATTAAAAATCGCAAAGATGAGATATAAAAAAACCGCTATGTAACGGTGAATTATCTAATCATTTTAACATGCTGAAAAAAATTTTATATTTTCCTGGACAGCATTTTCGTTTCATGGTTTCATGGCATTTTCAAGCATGGTAAATTAACACATTCTCAATACATCAAAACAGATATCAACAGATGCTGAAAATATAAATTCACACTCAGCTGATTCTGTACGAGTTGAAATAGTGATCAAATAGTTATAATTATTATTAAAATAAGCGAGAAAAATCAATTTTACAAAAAAAATTTTTTTACAAAAGTCCGCCATTTGTAGTATCATACTCCGTGATTTTTTGAAACTAGCTAATTTGCGATGAATTCAAGCCTATATGACCTCATTGACATAACCCGGATATTATCCGGAGCAGGTTTCCGAGGGAAGTGACCACTTCTCGATCAGAACCAAGTTCCATCGTGCAGCATATCGAACTTCATGGTTTGTCAATACTAGATCATTGCAAGGTTTTCGGCCAAATTAGGGTAACCCGGACGGTCTACGAATGACTTGCAGTTCAAACTTTAAGTTTAAATGTGAGAAAGTCACGACTACATTTTAGGTGAATTACATCAGATTCAGTATTCTCAAACCCTTGAATTAACATTTATATTACTATGGGTAAAGAAATCAGTGAATTTTTATACACTTTCTTGCATATCACCCTAGAAAATAATGAAAAAAAATACATTGATCAATTCCACCCTAAAAATATGCGGGATATGTGTTTTGAAAATTTCCGCTAAAATTTTCCAAACTAACGTTTCAGCAAATTTTTTGAAAAAAAATTATAAAGTTTTGTTATCTTGCTACCAGTATTGTTTTTAAAAGTAATTGAGTATAAATTAAATAAAACATTTCGTGAAATATTTACATTTTTCTGAAAATCGTGATCAATTTGCCCCTGGTTTACGGTACACGATATCTCAAGTTCTATTGACCCGATTTATGTTGTATTTATATGAATACAATCTGTATTCTTCTCTTAATAGCATGAACCAATAAAAAATATTTTTTTAATTTCATTATTTTTGAAAATTGGTGAAACTTAAAAAAAACGTTTTAAACAGTAATTTATTCTTCAAACGCCCACTATTTTGTCAGAAAAAAATGTGTTTTTGACTCTCTAACAAGTCAAAAACACAGTTCATACGATAGCGGCATCGTTACTGATTCAGAATTTGTCCGATTTTTTTTGTTTCAGATAAACAGAAGGGCTGAAATCGCGTTCGCCATGATACACCTGTTTTTGAACACCTTCAGTTAATCAGCTTGTAACTATTTTTTTTTTCTGTATTATAGTGACTTTCAACGCTTCTGGCTGGTTCGTCACTTTTACCTTCCATTTTGGAAGAATGTCGGGAGTGAGAATTGAACTCGTGATCTTGAGCGTGAGAAGTATGGATGTTACCTCCACGCCAGATCGGCTCCACAACTTGTAACTATTTTGATTAAGCATATTTTTGCCGTTAAATTTTTGTTTTAATGTCGAAAGATAAATAATCAAACAATAATATAATGGATATTAAAAACATTCTTTGTTTTATTTTTTCGATAAAACGTCCGAAATTCGAACCTCTACACTAGAATACCCCCTCAATAGTGAGCGTTATTGAAAATAAATGATCGAAATGAAAACGACCGGAATATCAGAAAAGGCAACATAAAATGATTTTTCTTGATGACAACGCCCCGTCACTCCGAACAAGACAGACAAGATAATGTGATAATGGCAAGATGACTGGCTTAGCTCAAAAATCAAATATGCAACGTTTTTGGCGAGGCATTTATAGATTACCTGAAAGATGAAAAAATGTACGGTTTCCAATGACTTTTACTTTAGAAAAAAAATGTAAGGGATTGTATCTAGGATACCACCGCATTTTCGACGTAGAACTACACAATTAAATTATGCAATCCACTTATGTACCACTTCGAATATTATATGGTTTCATTTCATCCCTTTTTTGTTTTTTGCCTCTAGTCCTGCGAATTACCTTTGTGGAAAAAAATGGGTGAGTTATATCTATGACATAACGGCAGAGTTGACAGGGGACTACCGTTGTATTAGTAAGTATTTGTATTGTATTGAATAAATTATCGATTGAATGAAACAATTTTCGAATTCAATTGAATTCAACATATTTGTCTTTGTAAGTAAAAAGTTTGAAAGTCGCCATATAGATCAATTCATGCATTGTACTAGATTATGTTCTTCGTTAGAAGTAAATTTGATTAACATCCTTTTACGTTTGATATGATGCTTAGGACTACCAAAAGATGTGAACGGAAGAATTGCTAAACAATCATTGTATTTTACATTTTCCTCTGAAATTATTGCACATCTCATGTTTACATAGTTCTCGAACCGCGAAAGTTCATTCACCTCTAGTATCTGAAATGACGATTTTCCCAGGCTTCTACGTACGTTTACGTTTTAAGGAAACATATTCCGGTCTGCACGACAAGCGAGTACAAAAGTATTCAACACCAAAAATACCCCCGACTTGCATGTATTTGCAAAGCGGATTCCCCCATGTATTGATTTTTAAGTCCGTGTAAGGGAAACACAGCTCGGTGGGAACAAAAACACCCCCGACTTGCATGTATATTTGCAAAGCGGATTTCTACGGGTACATCGATTTTGAAGTCTATTTTCTTCATCTTCATTCATTTATAATAGTCATCAAATTTAACCTCCTCAAAACAGAGTAATTTTTGATACAACAACACAAATAAAGAAATTCGATTTTTTCCTGTTATTAATTGGAAGAAAGCAACTGAACATAATAAACAAAAATATGAAGGACTATGACATAACATAAAACGTATCAACCGGTTGTGGTTTCATTGGTGTAAGAATTGGAACATACCGTAACTGCATATTCGAGACAAATCAATTTTTTAAATTTCATGCAGTTGTAATATGTTTTCGGATCTTTTTTCGAAGGCATGAATGTATATCGACCTCCTAAATAGTTATCACATGATAAAGGTTCTGGAACATCAAGTTTGCATTTTTCTAATATTCTTTGTATCTTTGTTCTTGGTAAATTCACTCGTTTACTCGTCTTAATGCTTGTTTTTACGGGTTATAATAAGACGATATAAAAAGATTTCTAGAAATTTCCTGCGATTTGTTTTCTTGCCGATATTGTTCAGTCCATAGTAGAGTCATAAATACTGGTTGAAAAATGTGGCAAGGATAATGGTGATAATGGGATAATGTGGCATGGAACCACTTGGAATCACGTGCAATTTCGTGTATCGTGCTGGTTAGAAGCTATGGTTTGTTCTACTCGTCACCCGTATATTAAGTCGTTCAAAAGAGCCTCAAATAGGAAAAAAAGCCACATGTCCAAAAATGTTACTTCTATACTCGCGTCGGTGTCACAGACCGATTATAGTAAACAAGTGAAATACGTTCCCTTCGTATCAAAACCTTGCGATTCGCTTTGACAGCATTGAGCTTCGTTTACGAGTTTAGAGGAGTGTCAAAGATAATAATTGATTTTCGGTCGGAATAAACACGTTTTTAAAATTTAAATTATGAATGAAAATTAACTTCTCCGTATCAAATTAGTATTCTATTCAAATGAAAAATACTTTTCTTTGAAGGTGGTGGAAAAATTTCTTTTCGAGAACAACTTTATATTATAATGAAAAGTTTCAGTAAAAATGTCGGAAACGTATAGACAAATGGTTAAATAAGAGTCTGGAAATCGTGTTTTATGTAATTAAATAACATGATGTGGAATTGGTCATTCAAATTTGAAAATTTTAAAACTGACTTCGAGTGTTCTAATCTGATAGTGTAATCTCTATACGATTAGAAGACACGGAGTTCGTGTTTAGGATCCAAATTATGACGTCGACACTGTATCACTGTCATTGCGAATACGCTAAACAATGACGAACAACGAATGAGGAAGCTATGGAGAATCCCAAAGTCGTAGTGTTGATATTTTTTTTGAGAAATGAAAGAATTTTCGATTTCTCGGTCTGTGAGACCAGTGTGCGAATATAGGATGGTCAAAAAGAGATTTTTCCCACGCCAAGCGAATTTCACCGATTGATTTCACTGGAAATCTCTTTTTTTTTACGTAGAACTACGTCTTTCATTTCTATACTAGGGTATAAGCTCAAAGTTTCAAAAACGAGAGCATTACTCCGGAACAACAAGATTTTGAATGTTGACACCTCCTAACCAACTGAATGTTAACCACTTATTTCAAAAGATATAATGTCTTCTCGTTATATGCTTGTTAATTATTGAATAAAAAACTTGTTTCAATAGCTCAAAAAATGCTTTGAAAACAGGCTATTCAAATCACACAAATCTGTATATAAGCTGGTGCCCGCTCGGAAATCCATTCCGATGTGACATGAGCATCTCTTCTCTCCCAATCCCATTTCTTTTCTGCCGCCGAACTGAACGGAGCCGTATTGTTTGGTGACGGCAGCAGTTCTATCATCGAATGCCGCTATCCATCGACGATTCAATTGTCGGTGGTTGGGCAGAGGGTACTATTTGCTTTGGGTATTTCCGAGAAGGAATCGGTTCCTCCTTTGAGCGTTAATTTTTTTTCCGGCTCAACGAAGTGGTATGACAGTTACTTTATTTGAAAGATGAAATGTCTATGATTTATATGCTTGTTACTTATTGATTTCTAAGCCAACGGTAGTCCTACGTTCACCTTGCGGTAATATAGATATAACCAACTTCTAGTTTTTATTCTTCAACGCTCCACGTACTCACTCAGGCAGTATAATATCAGCCCCATATTGCGTGGGAACCGCAATCCGATTCAGTTGTTAATATGAACCCCTCTTTGACCTCTACAGCGAGTGCTGTTCTAGTGGACGGAGTCGCCTTTCTCGGTCTTCAGCAACATAACTTCATTCGGAATTCTCTGGGCCGTACACTTGATCTGTTTTTTTTGCGCAGCCGACATCAACATAACTATCTCCGAATCCGTTTTGCGGCTGCTAGCAGTGGATCTGCACCATCCTCCGTAAGTGCTGTCTTTATCGGCTAAAGGTGGATCTCTGTCGACTGCTGAAGATCTAAGCAAAAGCGAACGTTCGCTGGATTACGCTAAAATTGATTTCGCTGCATTTAATGAGTTTTTGAGTAGCTACAGTTGAAGTGCCCTTGGCCAGGACGTTAATGGCACGGCGACACGTTTTTGCGAAATCGTTGGCGGCTGGCTCGTTATAGTGTTCATCACAGCAATTCTCAAACAATTCTCTAATTCTCACCATAATTCACGGCCGTCCATTTCTTCCCCTCTTCATCTGTCAAGTCCCAGGTCCGTTCAACCAAGGGTCAACACTCGCAGGTGTGAATCTGCGCATCTATCAAGATTTATAGAAATTCTGTAGAATATATATTATAATGAACCCTACACTCATAACGAATACTCCACGGAAAAAAACCTAAGATGTCTCCAGTATGGAGCACTCCACTTCTTCGCGTCTTACGGCGCAATAAAAATTCTTGTCAACGCAAATTGCGACATCGACGAACTGTTGAAACCATAGAAAGTGAAGTGGAAGGTTAAAACCACGGCTTACAGAGCCAAGGCTAGCTACTCCGGATCAGTCATTTTTTAGTGACGTCATCTGAATCATTGAAGTAAACAATATGTTCTGGATCTACTTCGATGAACATCAACAAGGAGGAACATTTTGAAATTCCCTTACCTGTCGTACTCAGAAATAGCCTCCTGTACGATTTCCTTCCGTTCGGATACGGTGATTTCGTTTTTCGCAACAAAATTGTTTCCCGCAGGCAATAATTGGCTTGGAACCGCATCTTCCCGCAGCATTCGTTTGCTCCATTCGGTGTTTAGTAGAATGTCCTTCAATCGGTAGTCCTCATCTAAAAAGTGATCAGAGCATACCCTCGCCTTGGCTACGTTCAAATCACTGTTGACTTCGCAAACATTTATCCACAAAGAACATAATTCTCGGTTTTTCGGAAAGCGAAAGAATCTCTTTTTTGGACCGAAAATGTTATTTTCATAATTTATACACCCGCTCACAGCACATTGAACCATTTTCGATTTTTCATTTCAGGAACATTTACGCGTAAGTCGGAAAACAAAATACAACTGGCGACTGTTTACACTGACAATTCGGATGACGTCATAAAAAAAATGTTTACTCGCTAAAGAACTAGCCTTGTCTCTGTAAGCCGTGGGTTAAAACGTAATGTCAGAATTGCCGCTCGGACATATCCCGTATGTTTGAATTTATTTACATAGATCGTACCCAAGCAACACTAAACATTGACTACAGTTTCTCCGGCACGGTTGATTGCCGTTATGAACCAGCACAAAAAACAAAGCTGCCAATTATGCGCCAGTGGCGATATCATGATCAAAACATTCCCTGAATAAATCATATCACATTAGCCGAGCCAGCTGCCGGAAGCATATGCATAAAGGTTACTAGGTTACTATTTTCAACGACAACTGTTTATTTATTATACTGCTTCAAATACCTTCGACGACATCAAATGTAACCATACCAACGTAAGTAATAACATAAACAAATTTCAAACCATTTCTCATACGTCTTTTCTAAATAGTGTAAGTTACGAGACACCTGTCAACTCCACCATCTTGGTTGAAACTATGCATAACTTTCAATTTGCGAGCAATGCATACCGCAGCCTTAACGCTTCTCTTTATAAATCATACGTGCTTCGTGTGCAGACAAACTTACGTAGGAATCCAAGGAGTTTCTGGATTTTTGTCAATTCAAAGCGTCATTCCATCTAAGATGTTTTTGGGTGGTTCGGAGTCGTCGTCTATCCCGGAAACGTGTGATTCGTTTTCAAAATATTTTGCTTCAGTGTATGTCGCTGATGCAGCCACCTCATCTGAAACCGAGAGGGCTGCTGCTAACGTTCCAGAACATCCAATAGACTTGCGGTCATTCGTTGTTACTCCACTGATGGTACAGAAGTCCGTAAAAAAAGTTGAAACGTTCAACGGTTCCTGGTCCAGATGGAATTCCAGCAATAGTTTTCTGCCGCTGTGCTTCAGCTTTGGCGTCACCACTCTCCCACATATACACAGCTTCGCTGGATCAAGGAGTCTTTTCGGATATGTGGAAGAACTCATTTGTGTTTTCTATCTTCACAAAAGGAGACAAGTGTAACGTGAGCAACTGTCGCAGGATAACCAGTTTATCTGCCGCCTCTAAGCTATTTGAGATGATTGTGAACGATGTTGTCTTTTTCGAAGTTAAGAGCTATATCTCACCAGTACAACATGTGTTTTATGCCAGGACGCTCGGTAAGCACCAATCTTCTCGAGTTCTCATCGTTCTGTGCAACCGCCTAGAAGAACGTGCTCAGGTTGATGCTATTTACACCGACATAAAAGCCGCTTTCGACCGAATTGAGCTATCCCGTCTTGGTGCTTCTGATGGATTCATCAACTGGATGAGGTTATACCTTTCTGGAAGATCGCTCCGTGTTAAGCTCCAATATCACACTTCGTCTCCGTTTGCTGTTCGTTCGGGAGTTCCACAAGGCAGTAATCTAGGGCCACTGCTGTTCGCGATATTCTACAATGATGTGTCTTTTATTCTAGCATCCGGCTGCGTGTCGATCTACCCAGACGACTTGAAGATTTATTTGGCTATCAGAACTCTTAAGGATTGTCGTCGACTACAGAGCTTGCTTGAACAGTTCGTCAGTTGGTGCTACTTGAATAAAGTAACCATAAGCATCACCAAGTGTGTGATCATGAGCTTTCACCGAAAAAATTATAGAAGGTTGTGTCCCAGATACGACCGCATTGTTGACGTAGAACTACGCTGTTATTTTATATAAGTCGCTCGTTTATACCTTCGGATATTATTCTATAATGCTGTGAAATTGTAGAAACAACTGCATAGTAGAATAATCTCGGAAATAGTTTTTTCATTGTACTATTCTTGCCCTCGCAGAACAATACACTAGCTTATCTTATGTCGCAGTTTATTTCATGTCAATGCATTGAAAATTTACTACAAATGCTGACATACGTCAATTGCGAAAAAGGCCACCGGATTAGCGTTCGGCTACAGTCGATTATATACATGTTGCACCAGCACCAATATTCCACATCTCAAAACTACATTAATATATCTTTGGCACCGCATGGAAACAACAACAATGACAACACTTGCAAGTATCAAATATCATGCTACATGTTATTTAGTATTGCCTCAGTGGAATCACACCTCAAGGCATCGTTCGTATAACGTAAACCAAGCGCCGAACAAGCGTTCGCCATAGCATGCATACAGAGTCATACATTGGTGGGTTGAAACTACTAGGAATATAAACACTTCTCATCACTTTGTGCTATTCTCAAAAGAAATGCTTCTGTTAATAGTACTGGCCTCGAAAAAAGTTGCATTACTTTCTCATGCTTGAGATAAGCACAGCTGTCACCCTTTGTGGAGGAAGTTTTGCTTCTGGCAAGCGAAACCTAATCACATACAACATTCCAGAACATTTACTTTCTTCTTGGTGACTAAACAAGCAAAATAAACTCTTTTTGTTAATATCAACAACCTCGAAAACAGCAGCATCGCTTCATTATGATCAAGATTATCGCAAATACAATCCTAGTTGAAGGCAGTTTTGCGACAGGCACGCGAACCCAAATAACTGATAACATTCCAGTACGACATTCAAGATGCCTGGTATTCCCCAAATAATTTTTTGGCGCATAACCTTAACGCATGCTTCGCCATAACGTCAGTTTGATGAATTGATGCAATGTCAAAGGCACCAACGAAGCCCTGCTTGGAAAAAGACTGAATTATGCCACATAGCTTGTATTCTGCTGTAACACACATCGATGCGAATTCGCTGATGAGTTTGTCAAGAGCGACCGCCTTCACCACCAGCGGGAGGAGCTTGATTTTGGTTGCTGCCTGGGTAACGGCGTTTACATTTTCGATCGACGAGCCGAAGTCGCCTACTTCACTGTTCTTCGATGTGGTGTCACACTCGCGAAGGCTCGGTTCAGTGCGAGCGCTTTTTACTGCACCAACATTGGGTGCATCATTAGATGACGCTTGCCTCAAAATTTTATTTTCCCTGGCAATGCGTTCGTTTGTTGCAGGGCCTGAGGTAGCCTGCCTTCCTTTTTTTCTTGCTCATCACACATCACGCGACGCGTCTAAATCATGACGCGGAAAGAAAAACACACGATACGAATAACGCGAAAAACGAACTGAAAAAACCACACGACGATATCTAAGTTGGATTACCACTGGTGGGGTCCAATCTTAGATCGAAGCGCAACGAAAGCAAAGTGATCTGGATTGCTCAACAGTCCGATGCCGAATAAAAGTTAGTCTCAGCGAGATCCACTGTTTATACTCTAGGCAAGTGTTCCCCTGCCTTCTTCTTCTTTTCCTTTGTTAACAGAGATTTTAAATCCTACGATTTCCCCTTCGTTTCTCGTTATTGATAGCTCTGTTCGGGAAAGCACACAAATGGACAGAACAAATGTATGGGAAAATGGAAACGCTTAAAGTTTTCATGAATTTTATACATTTACAAACCAGGGGATTCGAATGTATAGCATATTAAACAAATCTTAGGGAATTTCCGATTCGTTTAGTACGTAAATCATCAAAATCCGTTCGCGGCAAAAATAGTTATTAACGTTCACTTTATTTCATAAAACCGTGACCTGTTTTCTGATTTGGCACCCTTAATGAAAGACGTAGTTCTACGTAAAAAAACAGCGAATTATATTCAACTGCATAATCGATGATTTGATTTTAGAGAGAGTCAGTCAGGTTAACGACTTGGGCGTTGTTCTCGATCATAAGCTCACTTTCGATGCACACCGATCTGCATTGATCACTAAGGCTAATCGTCAGCTTGGATTCATATCGAGAATCTCTAGGGACTTCACTGATCCCTATTGTCTGAATTCGCTGTACTGTTCTCTTGTTCGGCCGATTCTCGAGACTGCATCGGTAGTGTGGATCCCATACCAGCATATGTGGAGCATCAGGATTGAGCGGATTCAAACATGTTTTATTCGAAGAGCGCTCAGGCATCTGCCATGGCGTGATCTCCGGAACCTGCCGCCATATGTAGCTAGATGTCGCTTGCTGAATCTAGATACACTTGAGAGACGAAGGCGTATTCAACAAGCTAATTTCATTGTCAAACTTCTTTGTGGTGAAAATGAAATCAGCTGGTGGTGAAATTGATGCGCCTCACCTGCTCGAGATGGTGAACTTTCGTGCTCCCAGCAGAATTCTACGATCCTCGTATTTGCTGCAGCCGCTTCAACATCGATCATCGTTTGGGCAACATGAGCCGATCTCGGGAATGATCCGTACGTTCTCGTCAGTTTTTTTGTTTTTGGAGTGATTTGGAACAAACTTCAAAAACAGAATTGTGAAATCCGATGTGTTCAATGTTGTGTTTCAATGTTTTAGTTTTAAGTTTTAATTCATTAAGACTATGTCAGCTAAGTTTTTATCCAAACAATGAACAATATCACTGTGGTTTCCATATTTTGTGAATTACATTTGATTATGACATGAAACCGTTTTACATCCTCAACAACATGCAAATCAACAATGTAACCAAGGCATTATTTTCAATAAGTAAAATGACCCTTTAAAATTTATTATCGATATGTGTACCTTTATCGTTACTCATGTTTCATTTCTGGGACAAAAAGGTGTTGAGTAAATCTGATAACGTGGAAACAACAAATTTAGTTTAATTCATTGGTGATACTCTCCCGAGCCTTAAAATATCCAATTAGAGGATCAATAAATGGAACTACGTAGACCCTATATAAAATGTTGGGTTATGATCGTTCCGTCATAATGTTCCTGATTGAATCACCACGTGTTGTGATAGGTTTTGTTTGTTTCCACAGTATTTTGAATACATACTTAGTTTATGCTGAAATGATTTAATCATGTTAAACTTTTTGTTCTGTCTGCGAATTATTTCGTTAGGCTGAATAGTAATGCGAGAGGCAAAATTGTATTTCGAAAAGCCCCTCGGTGGAAGCTCGTTCATTCCAATACACAGACAAAAAATTTGTGGCTGTGAATGCACAATAGAAGCAATCCGATTTGTGTCGCAATTCTTGCACACATTTATATCCAGGTAATGATGTATAATGCATTGTTCAATATCACTATTGAGCGGCTTCTAATAGAAAACAGCAAACCACACAATTTAATTTGTTCATTTCCGGTTATTCAACTGTGTGTGTGTGTGTGTGTGTGTGTGCGCGCGATAGTTTGAGGCTGTATCTGTTGTCAAACGCCTCGTTTCGGGGTAGCTCGATAGCTGATGCCAGTTGGACCGTATCGAGCACTTGTCAAAACTGAACGCAAATAATTACCATGAAATGATAAAACTGTGATGTGTTGTGTATTGTTTGTTTAACGGTCTGGTGATATCACTGCTTCATCTTTTTTATAATTGTGGGTCAAAATTTGTTACCAATGCACTTTTCGCGGAACAAGATGCCGGGAAAATATGCCCTGGTACGTCTTTTTATAGCGCTTTGCTTCTGGCACGGTAAATGTGTACTCGGTGAGTTGCAACTGAGTCCGATAAATGGTAAAGTATAGAAAAAAATGCGGTTCGGCGGAAGTTAGTAAATTTTTTCACTCCCGCAGGATGTGGACCGGCCGGAGGAGAGTGTGTGCCGATATCACGGTTTCCTTCTCATGAGACCGATTTGGGTCCGTGCATAACAGTTTTCAATACAGAAGGGTTATGTCGCCATAAAAAGGCCAAAAATGTGGCTCACTACAAGAGACGCAACCAGGGGCATGATAACGACCACGTGCTGGCAAATGCTTTACACAAGGGACAGCAGATGTATGCAGATAAACTTCACCATATTAACCAGAACCTTGCGGCCATGACCGCCAAAGGCAACACCGAGCCTCTGTTTCACCCGCTGTTGCAAACGCCGCTCCAGGATGAGGCTATTTCGGAGCATCACGATATCTATGAGAAAGTTTTCGCAAGCAAACATTTCGCCGATGCCATCAATCTGACCATGGAGGAACGCCAGATGGACCACTTTGCTCGAATGCCCAGGCACAGACGGAAGCGTTGTGTTGAGGCCGTCCAATGTGATCCACACGCACATTACAGGTCCTTCGATGGCACGTGTAACAATCTGCATCCGGAACGAACTAGTGCCGGGGCGGCAGGTTATCCGTTCCATAAACTACTCCCACCTGCCTATGAGGATGGGGTGTGGGCTCCAAGGTATGAGCACATCACGCGGTAACGGTAGTGGACGAGTTTTTACTTAGAGTTTCAGTTCCTTTTTTTTAACTGTACATTGTACATGATGCAAATGAAAAAGATGTGTGTACTGGACCGATTCAAATGATCAACATATCAAGCCAATGAGTCTAGTCTATTATTCTCGCGAAACCATGGATTATGTTTTCGTAATCATTGATTGTATGTGTTTTTTTACAGTTTACATTTTCATTACATATTTTTTCATATTTATCTTCTTGGAAGCCGATTTTTTTACATAATATGTCCAAAAATCAGATAGGCGTTTTTCTCTTTTTTGAGTTATGATTTTTCAAAGTTAACCCTTTAACGGGCCGTGAGAATCAACGCAAACTACAATACAACGACATGTTTACATGCACACAAAACATTTTTTGTCAATACGCAAAACAATTGGAGCCACTATAGTTGCCACTGCCCGTCTAGCGTAAAATTTTGATGGTAATATAGCTGTCACTACCCGTCTAGCGGTAAACGCTTGATGATAAACATGACTTTTTTTACATTTGAATTTGGGTTAAACAAAAAAAAATAGTAAAATTCATGATCAGACTCAGCAGGTTGTAAACAGTTCATAAGTATTGAAAACATTAACAATTTGATTGTTTTCCAATGGCTTTTTGGGAAATTTGCTCTTGCTGCTCTAAATTGGGAGTTGGTGTTAACAAAATGTATAGTTTTTCATTTTTTCGCGCTCAAAAGAATCAAGCATGTTGCTAAATATCATAACTAGTTACCACATAAGGCTAGAAGTGATAATTTATTGTTAAAGAATAGAAAAAATAAAACGGTTGGTGGCAACACTGCCACTAGCCGTAGAAGGGTTGAGCGGAGGGCTGAAAAATCAAAGTTTCCCCTTTTTCCAAAATTTTTTTTATTCAAATTCATAACTTTTGAACTACTTGACCGATTCAGAAATTCGACATATCGAATTGAAGTCAATTATCAATAATCTTCTTTGAAACAATAATGACTTGCGAAAAAATGGATTTTGTTATGATTGATTGTATTTGTTCAATGTTTACTACGTGGTTCCCGGACCAAGGGCACTATAGTTTTTTTTAATATTTTTTTTTCATGAAAACTGAGGTTGAGGTTTAATAATCAGCCGTTAAAAATTCTTAATTCTTACTTAAACTTGTATTAATCACTGAAAATGTTTATAACTCAAAACTTGTGCCCTCGATGTTTTAAAAATATTTTAACTATTAGACAACCCTTTCAATTTAACAAAGTTTGATATGTAGTTATGCCATGTCAGACCCACCAATATGAAAATATGAATTTACCAAAAAACGAATATGAAAAATGAAATATACGTGTGATTTTACATGAAACCTTTCTTGAGATATATCCAATCTTATACAGGCGAGAGTGGCCCTGACCCAACCCCCTAAGCTGCAATGGCAGTTAATCACATAAAAGTTTTGTTTTTTGACAATTTTGGCATTCAAATGAATGAATACTCTCCAACTTTGTTTTCCACTGGTCGGGGTATGGTTCGTAAGCGTTGAAAAAGAGGAAAATAAAGGTCAAATCGGATGTCCTTTTTTTCGACACCTTCAAAAATGTCGGTCCCAAACCGACATGGTCCAGAACCGATCCCTTTTTTTTGCACTGAATCTATTCCCAATTGGGCCGAAATTATATAGGTAACTAGCTGAACCGGCAAACTTCGTCCCGCCAAAAAATTATTTTTCGTTATCACATCCACATTTTCTTACTAAGCGCATGTTCATGGGTCCAGGCGCAGAACTGTTCATTGATTGATCTCCTAATTTACCCTTTAAAATCATTTTTTCAGTACTTCTACCAAAACTCGACATTATGATATCAGATTATTTTCAGACACAATTCTCGTGCAAGATTTTTCTTCCACTTGCAAATAACATGTTTCTCCGACAAATGGAATAAATGATACAGAAAATATGATAGAATGAGGACAGCTCAAATCAGACAATTCCTTACTCGAGTTTTACTCTTATCAACAAATTCGGCGATCCATTTTTATTTATATAGATAGAAGAAGATACAGGAGTTTTATCACATTAAAATCCATTTTCACTTTCGAACGAAGATCAATTTCGCTACCGCAAACATCAAATGGACTTACAACGCTTGTCAATATGTAATTGTAGAACACATCCGATCTGAATTTTTCGAATTTTCCCTTTTTCCTTCAGAGATTTTCGAAAATTTTCAATTTTCATGTTTTGTTGAAATACGTGCATTATTTTCCAGAGAAGGGTCATTTGCTTGATTAGTTCTCGAGTTATGCAGGAATTTGTGTTTCATTGGTATGAGAGCCCCCTTTAGAGAGGAGGGAGGAGTATCGAGCTACCATAGAAACGATCTCCAAAACCTCTAAGTTTGATTTCATTTGTTTGATTAGTTGTCGAGTTATGCAGAAATTTGTGTTTTATTTCTATGGCAGTCCTTACTTAGAGAGGTAGGAGGAGTGTTCAACCACCGTAAAAACATCTATTGTACCCTAAAACCACCACATGCCAAATTTGATTATTATTAATTCTCTAATTAATTCTCGAGTAATGCAGAAATTTGTGTTTCATTTGTATGGCAGTCCCTCCTGAGAGAGGAGAGGGGAGTATCTAGCCACTATATATGCATTTATTGCACCCCAAAACCTCCATATGCCTAATTTGGTTTCATTTGCTTGATTAATTCTCGAGTAATCCAGAATTTTTGTTTCATTTGTATGGCAGCGCCAAAATTGGATTGCATCACGAGAACACCAAGTCGAATGCATAAATGGGTGCGAATATTCCTTTGCTCGTAAGCATTCACACGCAAACAATTTTTCATGACTGTTCCATGCGAAAGCAGAACAGAAACTGATGCGAGTAAAAGTACTCACGCCTTGCATGTGTCCGCTATGGTTTCCCAAACACTAATGCAAGCGAGCAAAAGAAATCACAGCTTGTATGTATTTGCTATGACGGTTTCTCCATGTGCCTAGATTTTGCGTCCGTGTTCGGGAACACATTGCGATCACCAATCATGATCAATGAGCTAGATTGTTATGATTTCAATAGCTTGCTTTCAAAACAAATTTTTAGATACTGAAACGATTTTTTGAACCAATAAGTGACAATCATATAACTCGTTGACATTTTATCTTTCGGATGAAGTGATTGTTATACCACTCCATTCAACCGGTAGAGAGGGATCAACGTTCAAAACCTTGCAGTCCAGCGTCACTCTCTCGTTTTCGAAACTTTGAACTTACACCCCGGTACAGAAATGAAAGACGTAGTCCTACGTCAAAAAACCATACCCGGTCCTGTGAAACTTCTGATATTTACTGTAAGGGTTCCTCAATGCTGTTTGTATAATCCTACAGTGAAATCACCCGATACAGAGAGGAAATATTAAGTGTGGCTTACCTATTCCACCGTTATCTGCTGAAGGAGGGAAATGATGTGGAGATGTATGCTACTACTGCTGCTATGATATAACACCAACATCACTGTTATACTGTCAGCTGCGAGGGGTACGGTATTGTGCATTTGATCTTTCTTCCACGCACCTCATATGTCCCAAAAACGTCCGCAAACAAATTTTCACGCCGATCTGTTCACTAGTTTCCAAGTCCATCAGACAGAGAGAAAGACAGAAAGACAGAAAGGCAGAAAGATAGAAATACAGAAATACAGAAAGACAGAAAGACAGAAAGACAGAAAGACAGAAAGACAGAAAGACAGAAAGACAGAAAGACAGAAAGACAGAAAGACAGAAAGACAGAAAGACAGAAAGACAGAAAGACAGAAAGACAGACAGATGAAAACCCATTTCTATATATATTTAGATGCTATGAATTCAAAATAGTCTACGGATTTGTATGGGAAAAAATCATCTCCGCATTCAAGCTTGACAGCTGTCAATATATTGAGCTGAACCACGAAATGAAAATTATTCATTTTCCATTTAGTTCTTGTTCACAATTTAAATGGTAATGGTGGAAAGTAATTCGACTTCAATCCTTCCAGAGTACACTCTGTGTCGGGCAAGTTATTACCGAGTGCCCGAATCATTTCCGCTACCCTGCTGGCCGACCTGGACCGACCGGACCTCAAGCTAAACCTCTTGCTGATGCAGTTTGGTCAGTTTATCGCACACGATATCACTCGAAGTTCAAGCATTAAAATAAGTGAGTATCTCTTCTGCATGTCCCATTATTCATCCCAACATCATTCGCAATTGTTACAGATAACCAGGAAATCGAATGCTGCTCTCCGGACGGTTCGGCTGCTCTTCAGGGGGATCAGCAGCATTTTGCCTGTCTCCCGATTGAAGTACCCCCGAATGACCCGTTCTATTCAAAGTTTGGCGTTCGCTGTCTCAACTTCGTTCGGCTCGAACTAGCTAGGGGAGGCAACTGCAAGCTGGGACACGCCAAACAGCTCAGCAAGGTTACCCATTTTGTCGATGCATCCACGGTGTACGGATCTAGCTCGGAACTTGCGGCTTCCCTTCGAACGTTCAACAAAGGACAACTGCGCAGCACGTTCCCCGTGGGCATTGAAATGCTTCCGTTCAACAGAAATCCGGCCGTTTGCGAACCCTGGGCTAGGGTTTGCTTTGAAGCAGGGGATGATCGAGTGAATCAGATTGTTTCACTGGTGCAGGTTCAAAATTTGTTCCTGAGAGAGCACAACCGTATCGCAGGGATTCTGACCAACGTGAATCCCCACTGGAGTGACGAAAAGGTGTACCAAGAAGCGAGGAAAATAGTGGTGGCAGAAATTCAGAAGATACTATACAACGAGTACCTCCCGATCATTGTTGGATGGAAGAAGGCGAAGTTTTACGGGCTAGTAGATGATTCGGAAGGTCATATAGATTCGTACAACCAGAACATCAAACCTGTGGTATTCAGCGAGGTTTCTGCTGCCGCTTTCCGCTTTGGCCACTCAACCGTTGACGGACATTTTCGGTAGAAACTAAACGTTTCATATCACCTCCAAATAATACCGATTCATTTTTTCAGCATACAGCATCGTAATGCTCCTACGGAAAGAATTCCCATTCATGAGGTGTTCAATGATCCCTCCAGGCTCATGGACTCCAGTAGTTTCGACGATTACATGCGATCCCTTGGCGATCAACCGCAGCAGCAGCTGGATAGCTCCGTAACGCTTGGTTTGGCTGGATTCCTGTTCGCCGGAAGGCAACCATTTGGTTCCGACCTGGCGTCTCTCAACATTCAGCGCGGTCGTGATCATGCCCTTCAACCGTACAACGCGTATCGGGATTGGGCTGGATTGCCGAAAGCCAGAAGCTTCCAGGAGTTCGGATCGGCGGGCAGCCAACTGTCACAGGTTTACGAGCACCCAGATGATGTTGATCTCTGGATTGGGGGTTTGCTGGAGCCCGCTGAGGAGGGTGGATTGGTGGGCCATACCTTCGGTCATCTAATTGCGGAACAATTTGCCCGTCTGAAGTTTGGCGATCGTTTCTATTACACCAACACGGACAAAATCAACCCGAGTGCTTTCACGAAGCACCAGCTGCACGAGATTGGAAAGGTTTCACTTGCCAGTATCATATGTGCCAACGTCGACAAGCGCTTTGATTTTTATCAAGCTCCTCGCGCTTTTCTGAAATCGAGCCAACACAACGTCCCGATACCGTGCGAGAAGTTTGGTGATTTCGATTTTAGTGCTTGGAAGCACTAGGTGAAACAGGCGAGGTTGTGTTAGTTTGTCATTTTTTAAAAATGTTTCGAAAGGAACATTATCGAATTTAATCAATGTTAGAAATGTATTGATGTATAATTGTGAATAAAGTCTATCATTCATGTCCGTTCTTTCTCAACATTAACCGATAACTAAGAAGAGAATCAACAGGTTGTCTCTGTTTGAGGCCACGTGAAAAATGTGTTCACTCGACCAGTGCAATCCGAACAGCGCAAACTCGGCTACAGGTGATGGGCATTCACTGTGATACTTCTTAGTTCATTCCTTCTCGCAGAATGAAATCAAAGTGATAACGTGATTTTTTCCACCATAATGTTGAAATGGTTGGAATAAGATCTGTTGCAGTGAATGCATTACAACACAGAGTGTGGGAAACAAAAAAAACCCACGAGGATGTGCGGCACATATCTATTTTTAACCTGCTTGCAATAATCCTCTGAATTATGCTTTCGAAGAAATTTTGTGAGTATTTATTGGATAGCGTTGATTGAATCTAATGAATTGCACTGAAATTGAATTCTCATTGAGCGAAAACATATAATTAGATAACCTGATTGGATCAATGAAAAACTCTATTTCCTGCAGTGGAATTTGTTTCAGCACAAAAGCATTTTTTATAGGCCAGGAACAGCACGCGTTTCTGTAGCTACCGGTTTGAGTTTTGATTGTCATATTGTCCTGATATTGAAAACACATAACGATTGATCTTGGAATCCCATTCGTGACGGACAATACACTTGTTTTTGACGGTCTGTTAATATGCTAGGCTGTTTTTTTATTCATGTGTTTTTTTCAGGCACACAATATCGTCATACACATGATTTAATAATCCATTGAATCGCAGTAATGAGTTTCCGACACGGTATTAAGTAGCGGCGTCAGTTCGCGTTTTCACTACCATGATTCTTTACAACTTACTCCCTATGGGGTACACTCATCTATATGCAAAGTTTAGCAAAAACTCCCAGGATTAAAGAGTATTTGTGTTTAAACCCACATCTGTGTTTGCATACATTTTATAATCTTACGATTCAATCAAATGCTTCTTCTTGCCATTTTGCCTTATCTGTTATTTGTTTTTTTTCTGTATTATAGTGATTTTCAAAGACTTTTGGCTGGTTCGTCACTTTTGCTTCCATTTTTGGAAGAATATCGGAAGTGAGAACTGAACTCGTGATCTTGAGCGTGAGAGGTATGGATGTTACCACTACGCCAGATCGCCTCCACCTTATCTGTTATGTTCCTCCTCCTTTTTCTTCTTCTTCTTCTTATTATTATTATTATTATTATCATTATGTATATATATGTATATATAGAAATTTCCTCCGACTTGCACTGTGATCACGGGTATTCTAGAGCTTGCCACTCAGAATGCATTCAAGGCGTGTTATTTGGCATAGAAATCTCAACTAAGTACTAATAAAAATGACGCAAGTAATACTACGTTGAGACGGCGAAGTTCCTCTAGGAACGTTAGTGCCATTGAAGAAGAAGAAGATGTATATATATTATTATTATATTATTATTATTATTCGTTTCCTATTTTGTCTTTTATGTTTTAACTTTTTTTTTCTTCTCTGTTTTTGTATCCTTCTTTATTGATATCATCTTTTTCTTCTTCTTCTTCTTCTAAATCTTCTTTTTCATCTTCTTCTTCTTCTGCAGCTTTCTCTCCTTCGTCTCCTTGTTGTCTTCTTTTTCTTCCTCTTCTGCTTTCTCTGTTACTGCAATGATAAGACAATGCACAGTGAATGCTTCCTTGGCATTGCTTCGACAACTAGCAAGCAGATCGGTCGAACCTATATTTGATCCGATACAGGTGTTTTTTTTACATCCGTTTCTAGTGTGTTATTTTTCATCTGGTGCGCTGCGAGCGAGTAAAGCTCATAAAAAGTGGTGCGCTATCGAGACAATCCGGCAGCAAGTCACATCATCACACACGCTACACAGCAGCGGGGCAAGTAGAAGTTTATTTTCCTCTTACCTCTTCCATCATTCTGTATAGCTTCTGTGCTCGATTTATACCATTGTTTAACTTTGTATTTTCATATCGGCAAGCGTTGGCATTAGGGGTGTTTATTTCTTACATCACCGTTGAACTTTTATTGGAACTTTTTTCATTTTCAAATTACACATAATAACAAAAGTTGAAATAAATAAAATTTTCAACAATAACTAATATAGAAATATAATTTCTTTTACTAATTTATATTTTCCAAATTATCATATTCTGTTCATATCGAACAGTTGTCTACTTCTTCTTTTTAATTAATATGGTAGAGGGCGGGGAGGATCCCCCATCCAGTCCAAAGAATATATCAGATAATGAACCTCCTCCTGAAGAGCAGGAGGATGAAACAGAAGATGAGGAGGAAAATTCTGTATACGAAATAGAAAGCTCTGAAGATGAGGATAAAGACGTGAAGCAGGATTTTCGTCTAAAAGAATACCCTGATGGCGCCAAACGCCCATTTATCGTATACTTTAGACGAACATCCAAACCTCTTAACGTCATTCGCATCTCAAAAGAGTTGACACAGAAATTTTCCGAAGTTACCGAGATTACTCGGATGGGGCCAGACAAATTACGAGTTGTCGTCTCCAGCAGAACCCAAGCGAATGAAATAACGCGCTGTGATCTCTTTGCGATCGAGTATCGCGTATACGTACCCTGTTGCAACGTTGAAATAGACGGTGTAATAAACGAAAAGGGTTTGACTCGAAAAGAGATAATCGATGGTGTCGGTCGCTTCAAGAACTCTTCACTTAAAAGTGTGAAGATTCTTGCATGCGATCGACTGAAATCTGTGTCACTTAAAAATGACAAAAGAGTTCTCAATCGGACAAACTCTTTTCGTGTGACATTTGAGGGTTCCGCCCTTCCAAACTACGTTGCAATAGGTGCACTTCGTTTACCTGTTCGGTTGTTTGTACCCCGGGTAATGAAATGCAACAAATGTATGCAACTCGGTCATACGGCCGCCTATTGTTGCAACAAAAAACGTTGCGCAGATTGTGGAGAGAGCCATGATGAGAATCCTTGCGCGAAAGAGCACAAGTGTCTTCATTGCGGCGGGACTCCTCATGATCTTACTCAATGCCCGGTGTACATACAACGAGGGGAAAAAATCAAGCGTTCCTTAAAAGAACGTTCCAAGCGGACTTATGCAGAAATGCTTAAGAGTCCCGTTCCAACGACTCAGGACAATCCCTACTCCATTCTGCAGAACGACGAGCCTGTTGCTGACGCTCCCAATGCAGGAAGTTCCGGTACATCGCAGGGTGCCATCAGGAAAAGAAAAAATACTTCTTTTCCATCACTCCCCAGAAAGAAAACCGAAACTTCCCAAGTTGGAATGAAAACTCGAATCGAACGTGCTGAGAATAGACCGAAGCAAGTACCTCCTGGTTTAAGCGGTTCTTCTACGCACCAGGGGTCCTCAGTACTTCCCGGAGCAGCACCCAACACGTCTGCTCCTTTTTCGCGGTCGAGGCAACAGCCACAATCTGGCTTGCTTGCGCTTTCTGACCTGGTGGACAACATTTTAAATGCTTTAAATATAAACGACCCTCTTAAAAGCATAGTATTATGTTTGCTTCCGATTGTGAGAACATTTTTGAAAGAGAAATGTGTTTTTTTGGCAGCGTTCATTTCCCTCGATGCCTGATTCAGTGCAAGAGGTCAAGGATTTGACTGAAATACAGTGGAATTGCAGAAGCATCATTCCTAAACTAGATCAGTTTAAATTTTTAGTTCACAGCTCTAACTGTGATGTATTTTCTCTCTGTGAAACATGGCTTTCTTCAGCCGATGAGCTGAATTTCCACGATTTCAACATTATTCGCCTCGATCGAAATGACTCGTTTGGTGGCGTACTATTGGGTATTTAAAAAATGTCACTCTTTCTATAGAGTCACTCTCCCATCGATGACAGGCATTGAAGTTGTCGCTTGCCAGACACAAATCAATGGCAAAGACCTCTGCATTGCCTCGATATATATTCCTCCAAGAACTATGGTTGGCCGCCATCAGTTTTTTGATATCATCGAGGCACTGCCGGAGCCGCGGTTAATCTTAGGTGACCTCAACTCCCATGGAACAGCATGGGGTTCACTCTACGATGACAACCGTGCCACTTTGATTTATGATCTGTGCGACAACCTTAAATTGACAGTTTTGAATACTGGGGAAGCAACTAGAATAACCAACCCTGCACGGGCAAGTATGCTAGACATATCACTTTGCTCTTCTTCGTTATCCCTGGATTGCACGTGGAAGGTAATCCAAGATCCCCACGGTAGTGACCACCTGCCAATAATTTTATCGATCGCCAATGAATCAGGTTCTCGTGAGTCAGTCGATATTGCTTATGACCCCACGAAAAATATTGACTGGAGAAAATTTGCAGAAATAATATCTGAAGCACTTGTTTCAATGCATGAACTTCCTCCACTCGAAGAGTATAATTTTATATCGAGTTTGAATTACGAAAGCGCACTTCAAGCTCAAAAGAAACGTGTACCAGCTACCACTTTCCGACGTCGTCCTCCATTACTTTGGTGGGACAAGGAATGTTCAAAGGTCTACCTTGAAAAATCATCCGCTTTCAAAAAATTCAGGAAAACTGGATTAGTGGAATGGTTTCTGAAGTACCAAGCTCTAGAAGCCAAACTAAAAGGTTTGATTAAAGCAAAAAAGCGTGGATATTGGCGGAAGTTCGTCAATGGTTTGTCAAGGGAGACCGCTATGAGCACTCTTTGGAATACGGCTAGGAAAATGCGTGGCTGGAACCATACAAACGAAAGTGAGGAATACTCTGACCGTTGGATTTTTAACTTTGCAAGGAAGGTTTGCCCCGACACCGTTCCTGCACAAAACGTCGTACGCGACATTCCACTTCAAAGCGATTATGAGAATTTTTCGATGGTGGAATTCTCAATTGCCCTTCTCTCATGTAACAATTCAGCTCCGGGGTCGGACAAGATTAAATTCAACTTGTTGAAGAATCTTTCCGACTTGGCAAAACAGCGTTTGCTGAACTTGTTCAACAAATTTTTGTGGAGCTGAATATTGAATATTGAATATTGAATATTGCAATCGGCCTATACGAAATTCTCTCAGAGAAGCTTCATAATCGTGGACTTTCACCAATTCTCAATAATTTCCTGTACAATTTACTGTCTGAGAAGCACATGATTTTCTCTCATGGCAGCTCGAAATCTTCTCGTTACAGTTTTATGGGCCTACCACAAGGCTCCTGCCGAAGCCCCCTCTTGTACAGTTTTTACGTCAATTATATGGATGATTGCCTAACTAGAGACTGCACGCTGAGACAACTTGCAGACGATGGAGTTATTTCCATCCCGGGTACTAATCCCGTCGTTCTGCAAAAGTCGTTGCAAGATACCCTGAACAATCTGTTCACGTGGGCCCTAAAGCTGGGTATTGAATTCTCTACGGGGAAAACTGAAATGGTCGTTTTTTCTAGGAAGCACGAACCCGCCAATTCCAGCTTCACCTATCCGGCAAAACGATCCAACACTCTATGTTTTTCAAATGCCTGCAGAAATGCCAGCAAAGAATCAATTTTCTCCAAACAATTACCGGAACATGGTGGGGTGCCCATCCAGGAGACCTCATTCAGTTGTACAAAACAACGATATTATCAGTGTTAGAATATGGCAGTTTTTGCTTCCGATCAGCTGCCAGGATTCATATTCTCAAACTGGAGAGAATACAATATCGTTGCTTGCGTATAGCCATGGGGTGTTTGCATTCGACACTAACGATGAGTCTCGAAGCCTTGGCAGGAGTACCCCGCTTACTCTTCGGTTCACAGAATTATCCTACAGATTTCTCATCAGTTGCAAGATCATGAATCCATTGGTGATTGAACACTTCGAAAATCTACTCCAGCTCACTCCTCAGTCAAGTTTTATGTCTTTATACCATGAGTACCTTACCCATGAAGTGCACTCTTCACTGGGCATCTCCAACCAAGTTTGCTTCCCATACTTTTGCAATTCCTTTGTCAATTTTGATCTGTCCATGCGACAAAAGATCCATGGAATCCCAGATCATCTACGCTCAGATTCTATTCCGCCGATATTTTCGGCAGAATATGGGAAAGTTAGATCTGATAAAATGTTCTTTACTGACGGTTCATTCATAAACGGGTCCACTGGCTTCGGCATCTTCAATGAAAATTCCAGTGCCTCTTTCAAACTCAAAGATCCTTGTTCCGTGTATGTCGCTGAACTGGGTGCGATATATTACGCATTAGGGATCATTGAAACATTGCCCATCGACCACTATTTTATTTTTTCAGACAGTCTCAGCTCAATAGAGGCAATCCGCTCAATGAAAGTTGATAAATGCTCATCTTATTTCCTAACAAGAATAAGACAACTATTGAGTGTTTTGGTTGAAAAATTATTCAAGATTACCTTAGCATGGGTTCCCTCTCATTGCTCGATTCCGGGGAATGAGAAAGCGGACTCGCTAGCTAAGGTGGGCGCTTCAGAAGGCACACTTTTTGAAAGGCAAATTGCTCATAACGATTTTTTTCACATTCCTCGTCAGGACACACTTGATATCTTAGGTAGCCATGATCCTGATCTTCTGCTTCATCTATACCTGTTCCTCAGAAACGCCGATGTCAACGTTTAATGATGTTTCCTTCGTTGTGTCCCCGTTTCATATCCCTCCTATCCAAACGATAAACTTTTACTTAGTCGCGGCAATACATACACACACTCTTTACAGATACAGGGGCCAAAGGTTGTGCAGTCCACTGATCATTCAACAAGAGCCAAAGGTTGTACCGCTCATGACAACTCTACACGAGCTGATGTTTGCGCCGGCTAGTGACTATTTTATCCTGGATTCCTCGAGTCGAGAAAGACGCACTACGCTAGATATGGGGTACAGACTAGGGGGGCGTTGCTGATTAATGGTCAGCTGCATCCCAATAGGAAGTATCCCGTGTCGGGCACACGTACAGAGCATCGAAGACTGCAACATACCAATTATGAGAACACTTGTAATACTAACCTCGAGCCAACCGCCAACCAATCGGTTACATATTACTAACATAGTTGTAAGCAAACATTGTCGAAATATTGAACTCCCGGCCCCGTTAGGCTGACGACATATGAGCCTTAATAAAAATATATATTTTGGATAAAAAAAGATAATGCACAATGGTCCAGGAGATGCATTTAAGTGGAAATTAGCATTTAGAGTTCGACAGTTATTCTCTAGACAAAAACTGTTTTCGACAAAGTTGTTACATATGATAGAGCGCTCATTTTCATGTTATCAAAAATAGGGTGACCAAAATTGTCGATGAAATAAAAATTATAACTTTCTTATCTCTATAGATAGAGGTAAACATAGTTTGACAATGTTGTAGTCCCAGTTATTTGAGACATCTTTGTAAAACAAGGTTTTTTTCTATCTCTTGAAATAACCGATATAGTAATTTTTTCTAGGTAGCGTTAGGGTCACCATGAAAAAAACTGTTTTTTTGCTCTAACTTTTATATTTCAAATTTTACAAACAAACTGTCTTCGAAAGACTTTTAGAACATACTAATACAAGTATTTTGCGATGCAGAACTTATCATATCTCAACTTCACTCAAAATTATTGATATTTCTTCTCAAAAAATTTTGGGGCAAACATAAAAAAATGTTTGTTGACGGCATTTGAAAGAACAAATTTTACTCTATATAGTATGTGATTTTCGTGCTCCCGTGGCCGAGTGGTTAGCGTCATAACTAACATGCCGGGTGTTCGGGTTCGATTCCCGTTCTGGTCTGGGGAATTTTTCGTCAAAGAAATTTCCTCCGACTTGCACTGTGATCACGCGTATTCTAGAGCTTGCCACTCAGAATGCATTCAAGGCGTGTTATTTGGCATAGAAATCTCAACTAAGTACTAATAAAAATGACGCAAGTAATACTACGTTGAAACGGCGAAGTTCCTCTAGGAACGTTAGTGCCATTGAAGAAGAAGAAGTATGTGATTTTCAAAGATATATAATTTTTTGTATTTCAATAAATTGAAATTGAAATCATGAGTTTTTTGGTGAAAACCCATCAATAACTTTGAGCAGTATTAAGATATTGAAAAATTCTGCATCGCAAAATGTTGGTATTGATTAGCTCTAGAAGTCTTGTGAATACAATTTTGATGTAGAATTTTAAATATAAAAGTTAGAGTGAAAAAACCGCTTTCTCATGGTTACCCTAATGCAACTTAGTTAAAAAAACAACTTTGTGGGAGATATTTATCCTTTAGACAAAAACTGTCTTCGACAAAGTTGTTACATATGATAGAACGATCATTTTTATGTTATCAAAAATAGGGTGACCAAAATTTACGATGAAATAAAAAAAATAACATTCTTATCTTTATAGATAGACATAAACATTGTATGACAATATTGTAGCCCCAATTATTTTAAACATCTTTATACAACAAAGCTTTTTCTATCTTTTAATTTAATCGGTTTAGCGCTTTTTTCCTAAGTTGCATTAGGGTGACCATGAAAAAGTGTTTTTTTGCTCTAACTTTTATATTTCAAATTCTTCATCAAAACTGTCTTCGAAAGACTTTTAGAATATACTAATACAAACATTTTGTGATGCAGAACTTGTCAATATATTGATCCTACTCAAAGTTATTAATGATTCTACCCAAAAACTCATGATTTCAATTTTAATTTATTCAAACACGAAAAATAACATAGTTTTGAAAATCACACATCATGTAGAGTGAGCTATGCTCTTTCAAATGCCGTCAACAAATTTTGTTCATGTTTGCTCCAGAAAGAATGACAAACAATTGCAGAGAGCGTATTTTTTGGGAGGAAACATCAATAACTTTGAGTGAAGTTGAGATATTGACAAGCTCCGCATGGCAAAATGTTTGTATTAGTAAGCTCTAAAAGTCTTTCGAAGACAGTTTGTAGGTAGAATTTGAAATATAAAAGTGAGAGCAAAAAAAAGACAAGAAGTTGGTTATATCTGTGATATAACCGCAAGGTAGACGTAGGACTACCGTTGACTCGGTAACCATTTATTTAAAATTGCATCTGAATTAATTCTAAACGAATGAATGAATGAATGAATATTTTGAAAGATTGCTGAAGGTTTTTCTTGTTAGTGTGTGGTTTTATGAGTATAAGTATGGAATTGTTATTAACATAAAATTCAACTCTTTCGAGCTTGTAGGTGGTCCCGAAACGAACCGATGGAATTTGAGTGGCCTTGTAAAAGCAACTGAACATGTTTTATACATGAATTAGGTTAGAAAATCACCATTTTACAATGTGGTATGTATATTTTGAAGAGTGGCTTGGTATAAGGGTTGTAACTTAATTTTTTTTCAACTAGATAATCGATGAGTAGCATGTGTTGCGCTAAAAACACTGCAAATTCTTTTTGTATCTGCCCTTACATTATCAATGATATAATCCAAATTAATATGATATCGATTTTATCACCATTATCCACAGTATTCATAACCTGTATAACCTGTGCCCAATCGCGTGTTGAAATCATCGTAAATATACAAAGCACTAACTTTCTTACCATATACTGAATACATTTAATGGTTGATATAGATTCATAGAAATAAATAGATATAAAATAAATACTCACGACTGCTTTTCAGTGCATAGAATGCATGAGCATGAGCTGATTCAGCTTTGCGTAAATTCGTCAATTGGATTGCATCACGGGAACACGAAGTCGATTGCGTAAATGCGAATATTCCTTCGCCTGGACGCATTCACACGCAAACAATTTTTCATGACTGTTCCATTCGAAAGCAGAACAGAAACTGATGCGAGTAAAAGCATGTGTCCGCTATGGCTTCCCAAACACTAATACAAGCGAGCAAAAGAAGTCGCAGCTTGCATGTATTTGCTATGACGCTTTCTTCAGGTGCCTAGATTTTGCGTCCGTGTTCGGGAACACATTGCGATCACCAATCATCATCAAGGAGCAATGATAATTTCAATAGTTTGCTTTCAAAGCAATTTTTAAACTATTGAAACAATTTTTTGGACCAATAAGTGACAATCATATAACTCGTTGACATTTTATCTTTCGGAAGTGATTATTATACCGCTCCATTCAGCCGATAAAGAGGTATTAACGTGCGAAACCTCGCACTCCAGCGTCACTCTCTCGTTTTAGAAACTTTGAACTTACATCCCGGTACAGAAATGAAAGACGTAGTCCTACGTCAAAACAGTTTTTTAATGGTAACCTTAAAAAGTAGAAGGGTCTGAGCCTAGGAGCACGTGCGGAAGTTTGACGTAGGACAGTGTTCAGAACACTTGGTTGTTTTAAAAGTAATGCTTTTCGTTGTTCAGAAATCTGTTAGATTAACTCTTTTGAAACTCTAAATAGTAGCCCTGAAAAGGGCCGTTTGTTGTATGTACTCATAATCTTCAAAGAAAGACAAAAAGCTTCTGCTAGGAAGTTCAACTGTCTAACTGAAAATGATTAATGAATATCAGTGGGACACATAACAGGGTGAAATGGTAGATAAAGTATATGTGAATGAAATTATATCGTCATTGATTACATTGAATTTGAAATTTATGGGGAAGAAACAAATAAAACAAGTTGAAAATACTCACGATACCGTGATATTTTGAGGTAGAATACACATGAAATCATGAAGTTGCTTTATTTTTAATGAATAGCTATGATATTGTGGTTTCTTTCCATTGTCTTATTCTTATTATTAGGCATCGAGAGTAGTAGCTTTCCGGTAAAATAATGTTCGTTTGCAGACTATCACAATCAAGTCGTATTGGTTCTACTGCTCATTTTCTCATAGAAGGAATTGAGTCATTGGGAATTATGAATATGAGTCATGAAGATTATTAATATTTCATTTCGTTTAATTTTTGTGAAGCGTAATGCCGATCTCAATAAGTGACACTTTTCTCGTTGCTTTGACGAAATCTTGCATGAAGTTTGAATGATGCATAGAATCTTGCATTTGATTACTGATTACATCTTGCTGCAGGGTACGTTTATGAGAAGGTATCCTGGACTCGAAGTGTGTCCGACACGATTCACTTATACACTCTCAACTATGACATCTTAGCTTTGACGGAAAGCAGCGATTGTAAAGCAATTCATAACAAGTGTTTTTTTGTTGTTGCGAGTATTACGTGTTTTGCTACATTTTGGATGTGTTGTTTCTGTGTTGCTTTTTAAAGTGGTCTTTTTACGGCGGCCCGACTGCGAAGGATTATATATATATTTATAATATATAATATTTCTATTTTCAGAAAACTCTATGGCTCGATGTGTGGCACCCGGATGCGTGAGTGTTTAGCCATTGATACCCTGGCTCGAGTCCAACTCGAATTATGAAAACATATCCCACAAATTATCATTCCATCGATCCCCAAGGGATGTGGCTATTCGGAAGAAATGGCTTCGATTCTTTGGATTCTTAGGTCCTAAACAACAATACTAAACACATGTACATTTACTCGCTTCACTTCAATCCAGATTGTTTCATTCATATCGATGGCTTAGAAGTAAAATACTGATACAAACAGGTAAATTTGAACAAATCCATTTTATAGTTACAATTATTACACAAAAATGTTTATTCTTAGCTGTTCCTACTGTCAGAAAGGCCAACGATTCTCATGCCTCAGGAAATCAAAACGGACGGCTCGCCGAAAGGTCTTGATTGACATCAAGCAAGAGTAAAAAATCATAACTCATCCATAACATCTGCGGAGTTGGTCCAGTGTTCTAATGGGACGAAACATGACTATCCCGAGAGAGATATTCCGTCATATGGAATCGGGAACAGCACTATCAACATCTCTAATGAAAAACCTAGTGATTCTGCTAGTTCTGAAAGCTTAATTCAAGCACTGCAGTAGGAGGTATCGGAGAGCTACAGAGAGCTTCAGGAAGCTAAACTCTGAATTACCGAATCACAATTTCCCCTAGGTTTTGATCAAAATAGATTATCTTTACGCAGCAATGAATAAATGTATACATTTAGCTAAAATACAAAAGAAATAAATTTATTTAGACAAATTCATTATACCGCTCCATGATACTTTCAAAGCTAACACGTCACAGCCTCACTGTTACTGATGCACTAGTCAGTCCAGACTACCTTTTCATAAACGATTTGTTAGATAGAACGAATTCTTGCACGCAATTTCATGTTACATACAACTTTCATGGGAACGAAGTTGGAAGAAAGAATGCATAATACATGATTTCCCTTCGCATCCGCTCGCTAAACATACTTCTTTTATTTGTTAAATTGCTCACTTGTTTTGTTTTTTTCCACTATTGATGTTTCAGGTGAAAAAAATACGGGTGGGTAATGTCGGGGACATAACCGGAGTGACGTAGGACTAGGGGACAGCTTTTGTTAAATATATATTTTAAATAATTTGTTTTATTTTCTTCTCCTACGTGAATGCCTACCTATCTACCTGAAAAATGGATTAGTTTACTGTTTACTCTTTATGAATATGTTGATGGTTCTGAAAAGAACCTTTGGTGTTGTGTTTTTGTTATCACTCGATATTCCCATCTTGTTCGGTTAAACCTTCCTGTTTAGCTATTGCGTTTGCTACTCGCCACAGCTTTCACAGTTGGAAAATTTCTTCCCATCCAGCTTGTGACATGTTGTTCAGTAAATTACATTTAATGCGACGTGACGGAGAAACACTTTGCCACTCACTAAAAAGTTGCCTTGATGAGCGCCGAACCGAAGCTGCTCTGTTCTTGATGCGGGTTTTCTGATTGTCGTGAGCAGCTTTGTAAGCCAACTCGAGCACTCCGACGGCCGAAACTCTATAATCGCTGGTAGGTATACTGGTGCTCCGGCACGGCACCACACGGGTTTACGGTTTGAAAGAAAATAAGATATTTTTTTGGGGTCCGCGTGTTTTATACTCTACTTTCAATCTGGAAACAATTTAAGAATTCGTGAAAATGGAAAAATCAGGAAAGTCCCCAACTATCAATAAGCTCAGAACAACTGCCAAATTCACATACTCATCAGATCCTGGCAAACAAATTATGAAAAAATCAACTTGTGTTTTATTATTATTTTGGATATTATTTTAGAAAGCATTGAACTGTATTTCGTAAACTCTTTTTTGAAAGGTTTAATGGCCCTGATAAACGCCGTGTTTTATGGAATGGTTCCAATTTAGAAAACTTAGTACTCGTGGTTTTGAAAAAAACCATTTCGAATGCCCTCGATGCCGCCTTGTTCTGGATTTGCCACCAAAGCAGTTTGTATAAAGAACAAACTTTTTTCTTCTGCTACCTGATGCCGTTTTGCGATTGCGTTTGCCACTCGCCACTCGCTGCAACTGCCTGTTGTCTTGATGTCCACCGAACCGAATGTGTTCTATTCCGAATGCGGGTTTTCCTATCTTCGCGAGCAGCGAGCAGCTAACTCGATCACTTCGGCGGCCGAAACTATATAACGCCGGCTAGGTGGACTGGTGCACTGGTACTAACGCGCTTGGCCTAGCTACCCTTGCGGGGAACTTCAGATCAACACGGTTCGAGCGGGATTTTGTCTTTCCCTTCACTTTTCCTCCTTTACCATGTCCAGACATGGCTGCTTGGGTTGGTTTATTGAAGTGTTGTGATGCGAACCGATGTGGTGTACGGTTTGAATGAAAATGATCGTTACGGAAGGAAGGAAGGTATTGTATTATAGAGACTTTAAACGTTTGCAGTTCATTCGTCTCTAGCCTTGAGAAAGGCCCTTTGAAAACTCTACTCTACTCTACTTCAGCGCTACCACCTCCGCCCTCTTGCCTTGAGAAAGGCACTCGATCCCTCGCCGCCCAGCCCGTCCAGCAACGATGTTGTCCAGTCGGTGTCCACACAAAGAATGATCGTTACGGCAGCGGAGCGGGGATTTTTAAGCTGACTGGCTGGCTCGAGAATTACGCATGTGTGAGACTGCGACCAATGTTTCGTTCATTTTTTGACGTAGGACTACGTCTAACCGGAAGATATAGGGGGTGAAATGGAAATCTAGGCACTGAACATGTAGGAAAAATTGCAAGATTTGGAACGCTTATAACTCGAGCATTTCTCAATAGATCGCAAAGGTTTTTGCATCAATTGATAGGAAATATATCTACGCATCTATCATAACGAATAACATTTCATTTTTCTTGAGATAAATAATTGAATAATTGTGAAATACCAAGCATTGTCCAAATGCACTATGTGCCCATTTTTGATTGGTCCATTTTGTGCTCTTTAAATCGTACCGACCAAAACGGTCAACCAGAGCAGCAGCGAAATAGAATGAAGCACGATTGGAAAGGAAAAAGAAAAAAAATGAACGAAACATTGGTCGCAGTCTCACACATGCGTAATTCTTGAGCCAGCCAGTCAGCTTAAAAATCACTGCTCCGCTGCCGTAACGATCATTCTTTGTGTGGACACCGACTGGACAACATCGTTGCTGGACGAGCTGGACGGCGAGGGATCGAGTGCCTTTCTCAAGGCAAGAGGGCGGAGGTGGTAGCGCTGGAGTAAAGTAGAGTAGAGTTTTCAAAGGGCCTTTCTCAAAGCTAGAGACGAATGAACTGCAAAAGTTTAAAGTCTCTATAATACAAGACCTTCCTTCCGTAACGATCATTCTCATTCAAACCGTACACCACATCAGTTCGCATCACAACACATCAACAAACCAACCCAAGCAGCCATGTCTGGACATGGCAAAGGAGGAAAAGTGAAGGGAAAGGCAAAATCCCGCTCGAACCGTGTTGGTTTGCCGTTCCCCGTAGGTGTATCCGCCAATTGCTCCGCAAGGGTAGCTAGGACGAGCGCGTTAGTACCAGTGCACCAGTCCACCTAGTCGCCGTTATATAGTTTCGGCCGCCGAAGTGATCGAGTTAGCTGGCAAAGCTGCTCGCGACGATAAGAAAACCCGCATTCGGAACAGAACACATTCGGTTCGGTGGACATCAAGACAACAGGCAGTTGTAACGAGTGGCGAGTGGCAAACGCAATCGCAAAACGGCAGCTGGTAGCAGAAGAAAAAAGTTTGTTCTTTTTACAATCTGCTTTGGTGGCAAATCCAAAACAAGGCGGCATCGAGGGCGTTCGAAATGGTTTTTTCAAAACCACGAGTACAAAATTTTCTAAATTGGAACCATTCCATAAAACACGGCGCTTAAACCATTAAACCTTTCAAAAAAGAGTTTACGAAATATAGTTAAATGCTTTCTAAAATAATATCCAAAATAATAATAAAACACAAATTGATTTTTTCATAATTTGTTTGCCAGGATCTGATGAGTATATGAATTTGGCAATTGTTCTGAGTTTATTGATAGTTGGGGACTTTCCTGATTATTCAATTTTCACCAATTCTTAAATTGTTTCCAGATTGAAAGTACAGTAATATACTATTAGTTCGACATTTAGCTAATTGGACGGACCTGTAATGCGACATATTTAGTTAGACTTTTATGTAAACATAGAGATCCAAATTATGACCCCACATTGAAAGTCGACACTGTACCACTGTCATCGCAAATGTTCAATTACAGGTTAAAATCGCATCCAATGCGACACTGAGTGGTGGTAATGCGACGTGCCATTGAATGTAATTTACTGTACAATATGTCACAAAGCTGGATGGGAAGAAATTTTCCAACTGTGAAAGCTGTGGCGAGTGGCAAACGCAATCGCTAAATAGAAAGGTTTAGCCGAACAAGATGGGGATATCGAGTGATAACAAAACAATAAACTCTTTAGATTGAAGATAATTTTGTGATCCAGAAAAGGACCCTTTTTAGCCTGCATGTGAATCCAACGAGCGAACAAATCGTAATGAATGTATTTCGTCTCGTTGGACTCGCCCCTTTGGCTGAGTCTGCCAATTTGTCTCTATCCTGTGAGCGTGTACCGCTAAAGTACAAAATGCGCGGATCCGCTGAAAAATATATCATTCTCTTTCAAACCGTAAATCAGTGTGGTTGTATGGCATCGTTTCAAATCACATCGCATCAACGGATTGGTGCCGGAGTGAATGAGCTGACAACCACCTATGCATTCCCTATCACAGCCATCTTTTTGATTGTACGATATGTGCATATGCCGAAAGATGCCCGGCGTTGAACATTTAATAAGTACAAAGCCTTCAGAAAAAAAAAACAAGAATCAAGTTTGTAAAAAGAACGCAAAAACACAACACCAAAGGTTATTTTCAGAACCCCAACATGTTCATAAAGTGTAAACAGTAAACTAATCCATTTTCAGGTAGATAGGTAGGTATTCACATAGGAGAAGAAAATAAAAAAATATATTCGAAATATATATTTAGCAAAAGCTGTCCCCTTTGTATAGTCCTACGTCACTCCGGTTATGTCCCCGACATTACCCACCCGTCTTTTTCTTTTTCCTTTCCAATCGCGCTTCATTCTATTTCGCTGCTGCTCTGGTTGCCCGTTTTGGTCGGTACGATTTGAGGAACACAAAATGGACCAATCAAAAATGGGCACATAGTGCATTTTGACAACGCTTGATATTTCACAATTATTCAATTATTTATCTCAAGAAAAACGAAATGTTATTCATTATGATAGATGCGTAGATATATTTCCTATCAATTGATGCAAAAACCTTTGCGATCTATTGAGAAATGCTCGAGTTATAAGCGTTCCAAATCTTGCATTTTTTCCTACTTGTTCAGTGCCTAGATTTCCATTTCACCCCCTATACCTTCCGGTTAGACGTAGTCCTACGTCAAAAATTCTGGATAAATTTGCCGTCTAATGGTATATATTATGACATATATCGTAAGAACGATTCTGCGTAATATGCATTCGAAAACTCTCAATAAACGTCACATTTTTCGTAGAGTGACCCCCCTATATAGAAATCAAAGATGTAGTACCACGTCAAAAAAATCAAACATCAATAAAAAAACAAAAACCAACACTGCTCAAGCAATGGTTAAGTGTTAACACCAATCACTGATGAAAAAAGTATGCAATTTACGTACAAGACAAAACCTGGGTGTATACTCAATTTTTCGATGCCTAGGATAGAGATTGTTTTCCATTTTTAGGAATAAAAAATTAACAGAAAACTTTCCTCGGAATTTTATTGCACGTAAGGTAAATGATTTTGGTTTGTCCAGTCGAAAATACGATCATGGTTTGTCCACTTTTTTGAATACTCTAGTTTAGCACACCTTTGTCAAATCAGGTATTCGAATGTTTCAAAACATATTAATAAAATTGTCTTTTTCATGATTTACAGTAGTTTTATAGTATATTATTACGGAATCACATGTTTTAAAGGATTATAAAATACACCATCTATTGGTGTCAATGCGCCCCTCATTCGAGCTAACTTTTAATCGATCACCAGATGATTATTTCGCACGTATTCAGACCTTTTCTGGATTATAACACTTACAAATGTTGTAAACATCATTCTTGCACACCATTTGTATCAGATTTACATAGCTGAACCATTAAATTAACGCATTTTGATGAACTCAATTCTGATCATGAGTTGTCCAATTCAATAATGTTGTTTTGTCCACATGATTTCTATGGCAACCGCTTGGCGCGCTGCAGTTTGTTTATTGTGTCCTTCGCGCATAGCAGAAATAAAGTTTCACTGTGTTGAGTGTGTTGAGGTGAATACTTTTAAAATGCCCAAGAAAATGCAATATTCTGAAGAAAGTCTAAATTATGAATGGATCAATATGATGACAGTAAACTCAAGCAATGATAAATGCAACATCTATTTGAGAATTCGAATGTTTTCATCCAAAAATGGTGATTTTCCAAAGCCGGACAAACCATGATCATTTTTTGGACAAACCATGATCAGAGGAGGTCAAACCATGATCATAATTCCTCTTTGAGGAAAATCGTTAAAAACATAAAAATTTGAATAACTGCAACGCCTTATGGTAGTATTAGCAACTAGAGACTTAGGGCTTTCAACAAACCCAAACTCTTATCGATTATATGTGATTTTCATGAAGGAAAATCGATTTGCATTTACTAGTTGCGTAAAAACACCCCAAATCCTACAAACCAAGATCATTTACCCTGCAGCTAGTTAAATGTGTGTGTATTAAATATGTATCAAAAGATTCAATGTGTTCAGAATATTTTATACCAAATAAATGGAAAGTTAAGTAGCATTTGTACACTCAATTTTGCGATAGACTGTATAATATCTTAGGTCACACGATTTTAATATAATACGCTTGGACCGCGATGACAGATACGGAGGGGTACTATTGAGGATCAATAAGTGTCACTCATTTTTTCGAATTGACCTTCCACCTATTGGAGAAATCGAAGCTGTTGCTTGTCATGCAAACATCAGAGGCAAAGACCTCTGTATAGTCAGCTTGTATTGGCCTCCGAGAGCTGCGGTTAGCTGCAAGCAACTTGTTGACATGTGCTCACTTCTTCCTGAGCCACGATTGATCTTGGGAGACAAAAACCCGCGTCCGACTTCAATTCGTACCGCCCAATAGCAATGCTGTCTTGTATACGGAAATTGTTGGAGAATATGATCTTGTTTCGCCTTGATCGATGGATTGAAACGAATGGCCTACTCTCAGATACACAATATGGGTTCCGCAGGGGCCAGCGGACGAATGATTGTCTTGCGTTGCTTTCTTCAGAAATTCAAATGGCTTACGCCGAAAAAAAAAAACAAATGGCTTCAGTATTCTTGGACAAAAAGGGGGCCTTTGATTCTGTTTCAATAGAGATTTTGTCAGACAAATTACACTCTCGGGGTCTGCCGCCTCTATTGAATAATATGTTATATAACTTGCTTTGTGAGAAACATTTGAACTTCGGAACTCACGGAGATTCGACAGTAAGTCGGGTCTCTTACATGGGCCTCCCCCAGGGCTCATGTTTAAGCCCCCTTTTGTGCAACTTCTTCGTAAGCGCCATTGACAATTGCCTTACACAAAATTGCAGCCTAAGACAACTTGCAGATGATGGAGTGGTGTCTGTCGTAGGATCAAACAAATCCGACCTGCAAGAACCCTTACAAGATACATTGAACAATTTTTCAACTGGGCCATTGGGCTAGGGATCGAATTCTCCACGGAGAAAACAGAGATGGTGGTTTTTTCTAGGAAGCATAGACCAGCAAAACCAAAGCTTCAACTTTTGGATAAACCGATCACTAATGCTATGTCATTCAAGTATCTTGGTGTCTGGTTCAACTCCAAATGTACTTGGGGGGCCCATATTAGGTATCTGAGCAAAAAATGTCAACAAAGAATAAACTTTCTCCGTAGAATTACCGGCACCTGGTGGGGAGCCCATTCCGAACTCCCACAGTCTTCAGAATCCTTGCTCAGTGCATATTGCTGAATTGGCAGCGATACATTGGGCGTCGCCTCACGACCTGTTGAACACTATTACATTGTAACGGATATTCTTAGCTCTGTCGAAGCGGAAAAGCACTCGCCGTACTTCCTTGAGAGAATACGAGAAATTTTGAGTGCTTTATCCAGACGCTGTTATGTCATTACCTTTGTCTGGGTCTCTTCACATTGCTCAATTCCGGGTAATGAGAGGGCTGACTCATTGGCAAAGGTAGGTGCAACTGAAGGCGATATTTATCAGCGTCAAATCGCCTTCAATGAATTTTATTCTTTAGTCCGCAAAAATACCATAGTTAACTGGCAACGCAAATGGAACGCAGATGAATTGGGCCGGTGGCTCCACTCGATTATCCCTAAGGTTAGCTTCAAACCATGGTTCAAAAGTCTGGACTTGAGTCGGGACTTTATTCGCACCTTCTCCCGACTCATGTCCAATCACTGTTCGTTAGATGCACTACTCTTCCGTTTCAATCTTGTCAGCAGCAATCTCTGCGTTTGTGGTCACGACATCGAGCACGTTGTTTGGTTGTGCGAGTTGTATCTTGTCGCCAGATCGAATTTAGAAGACACCCTTCGGGCCCGAGGAAGACAGCCCATGGTGCCGGTGAGAGACGTGTTGGCTCGGTTAGACCTTGATTACATGTCCCAAATATATGTATTCCTTAAAGCTATCGATCTTCGTGTGTGATTGTCCTTATACCCTAAGTTTTTCCTTTTCCTTTTCCTTTGTGAGAAATCGAATCCCTTCTTAACACGTTGACTGCCATCTACGAGATAACTCGTAGATTGCGATCTTTTTAAGGACGCCAACTACGAGTTATCTCGTCCTATGTTCACTTACCATTTTTATGAAAAAAGCAACAAAAAATTTTTTTATGATACCTATGTACTAGAATTTGAGTTTTTAATAATATAATGTAATAAAATCAAATTGCCATTTTTGGCCAGATTTCTGAAAATTGCCTTGGCAGTCAACGTGTTAAGAATAAGATGAAATGTAAATACATATTAGATATAAGATAGGTTTAAGAATTGAGTGTGATGAGTGTGATTGAGAGTGTGAGTGTGATCATTGTCAACATATCCTCATATCCCCTCCTTTTCCTGAAGAAAATATGTCACCCTTCTAAACTCGAGTCGAACGCGAGTAATCGGTTTCCTATTTTATTAACATTAGAATTAAGGAAAAATGTATATATACTAGTAACAATACAGTAAGGAGTTCGGCTCCTCTAAACCTATGTAACTGAGCCTGTAAAAATAAACGATTTAAATAAAAAAAAATCTTAGGTCACGGTGGTGTGTTCAATTGGCCGATTATTTATCGTGTTGCTTACGAACGTAGGATATTTGATTAAGTATATACAATTGCTGGTGTACTGATCGATAAAAATGTTATGAACAAACGAGTTATGTAAAAATTCCACATTTGAATGTAAATCATTCCCAGCTCCGAATAACATATCCACGTGTGCTAGATATATGTGGATATATATAGTGATTTACACCGTTGTGACACAAAAAGATAATTCCATCCTATAGCTTGTTTGTTCTGAAAACATAAAGTTTAATTTTACAATTTAAATAAATAAGTTTTCTCTCCGACTCCAGTTGAGTCGAATATTTGCTCGAAAATAGTGCCCAATTCCACCCTCTGCTCTCAGCCGAGCTTATCCTTTATCACATCGTCGAACGCGCAAATGATGTTCATTCCAACAACGGTTGTATCACCCAGGCGTGAATGAATTCTCCAACGCCCCGCACCGCATAGACAATGATTACGATGACGATGATAGCGCGGTGGAGTTCATCTGGCGAGCATTGGATGCTCGAAACAAGCGCCAGGGGTTGAAATTCAGTCTTCGTCTGATCGTCTCGCCTAGCGGATGGGAGCATTCGGAGTGCCGCGAGCTCGTTGAAACGTTGGACCAAATTCCCTCCACAAGAAGAGTTAAGGTTGCAGCGCTTCCGGTCGAGTGCGCCCCGCGCGCGGAAGTTGGATTGTTTTGGTTGGCCCGAATGTTGTTGGGGTTTCTCTGTGTCCCCCTAAAAATAGCCGCGCAAAGTGAGTGCTTGACATTGGGTCCAGCGTGACGGCGGGAGATTATTACTGCCGGAGGTGATAATAGGCGCGAACGGAAAAAAGAGCACAAGATCAAGGCTCTGGTTATCATGTGGAGCGGCTGGGGTTAGCCAGAAATGGCAGCAATGATTCAATTACTATTGGAGTTCTAATTGAGTGTGTAAACAGTGGAAAATTAGTGGTCGACCATCGTTCGCTGGCGGTGCAGCCGCCCTGGTGAGTGGTCAAGCACAAACGGTGTTTGGAAGTGGAAAAAAAATCGAATACAGCAGCGATAAACAGTATTATTTGCCGAAAGTGTAACTTGGTGACCGAATTGCCCAGCTCGTGTGGAAAGATCGAAGATTTTTTTTTGCATTTGCAACGACGTATATTCCGTATATTCTACTGTGGAAGGCGAAGGTGATTTTGGAAGAAACCGATCATATGTCACACAAGACGTGAAGTGAGAGATTCCGAAATACAAGTTACAAGTATTAATTCACTGAAGGAGAAACAGATAGATAATAAACAAAAATACAACTCATTGTTGTTGTATTTAAACAGACAGCAACAGCAGCGGACGTTTGTGTAAAATCGTTAGAATCAATTATTCAACTCTTTAAGAGCTTTGGCGAAGCAGAATAGAGCAGTTTTTGCTGTTAAATAAATCAGCATCCACGAAACTTTCCGCTAGACATTCTGATACCTGGAAACATGAATCTTTGGAATCTTCATAAATGAGTCTCAACCCGTGAGTCACGTGTATTCGAACAGGTTAGTTAATTGGCATATTTTGATTACCACCAGTGGGGTTTTTATTTGACACTTTTTTTTAAAGATTTTAAACTTTATGATGTTATGATTGCCCTCTGCTATCGTGGATATGAAATATTTGATACGTATTTAACATTTTTCAACAGACCCATTCCAGCGTGACGTGATAACGGTTTGACTCACTAAAAACAGGGTTTTTCTCGTTTTCATGTATAAATCACACGATTTCCAAATGGTAAACGATTTTAAAGTGAAATTGAGAGAGTTTTCTTACAAGAATCTTCAGTTGGAGAATATTTTGCAGTTGAATTCGCTTGTTGCCAGCCCAATACTTTTGTAACGTGACAATACCAGTCTTTTTACGGGTTCCGACTTTAGAACATTAATGTTGTATTTTCAGTTCCGTTTTAAAACATACAAATAAACTTTGTTCTATGATTTGTCAATGAAAGATGAAGGTAGATTCCTGTATACTCAGTTTTTCAAAAAACTCACAGGAACATGCATTTTGACGGCATGCATTATGTGACATGACAACGCGCTCTGTGCGAAAAAACAGTCTGCACGAAGCGTTGTCACGTCACACAGTCAATAAATTTTATTAAATAAGAATTTCACCGTATTGTAGCAAGCGATATACTATTTTTTCTGTTTTTTATTACTCTGAACACTTCTTACTTTCCTCTGAGATCTCCCCTTCCCCTACCAAAAGTTCTTCCTATAGGGGAAGGTGGTCCTAACGCAACTGATGGTCATGAACCTACCTTCATTTGTAACTCAGGAACGGTGCTTCCTACTGAATTTTCAATAGTGTCAAATGAAAGGTGTCAACGCAAATTGGATAATATGGTGACTTTTTTCTGGCTCTCTTCATTCTAGCGTTTTAGTGCCATTTTACGTTTTAATTCCTTCAAAAACAGAGAAGAAATATATTTGACCTGTTTGCAAGATGAGTTCTATGTTCTTTTAGATTGTGAATCATCGCGAAACAAGGGAATTTTAATCGTTCATGGTATGTTCATCAAAATAAGCTATATAAATTGAATCTATCTGTTACCTGTAATACACGGTATGTCTTTATTTGGGAAAAGTCGGGGTGGCCCTAAACCGACCTCCTATTTTTATATCGTGATTGTTTAACACGTTCACTCTGGCGCTTGCCATCAATGGCTAGCACAATCCTGATTCATCGAGTGGCGCTCGCTACAGGGGAAACGCATTTGATTTTGATATCAGAAACTTTTATTAAACTTTTTGTATGCATCCGCGCACATACCTGTGCAAGGGCGTTTATGTTTGCGTGTTGAAGATGACGTTGACTTTGATCGTTGATGTTTGCGTGTGCATTTGTATGTGCACTTTATTTGTATAACTCCACACCAGAGCTGCGATTTGTCGTGAGAATCAAGTGATGGTACTCACACAAAGATAATCAACAAATTTTGTACGACGATTATCTTTGGTGACCATCTCAAAGCCAGTTCAATAGTGTGAGAAGAGTATTATCACAACACTAACACATGGTGAGCTTCTACTTGACAGTAGAAATCCGAGCTCTTTGGTGAGTGTCCTGTTGCTGAAATGTCAGAATAGTGCGACACTCAAAAGTCTAGCTGATGGTTTGGTGTTTGGCGATAATCACAACATTCGCCTCTTTGTGTTCGTTCTTTACGGCCAGGGATGCCAGATGTGAATATACAGTTTCATTTTAAATACAATTTGAAGAATATTGTATTTTCAGGCATGTATTTTCTTTTCATCTTTTCAGATGGCCTTAATGTTTTTAGTGGCACTTCGCCGACTCTACGTAGTATTACACGTGTAATTTGTATTAGTACTTAGTTTGTGGAATGACACGCCTTGATTATCCCCTCTATTGCGGATCCCGATCGGGTTTGAAATTAGCAAAATGATGCATTTTGAAACACGTTCCACTTCGATTTTTTTTTACCAAATTTGTTTCTCATCGTTGCAACGATGCTAAATTTGTAGACATATTCGCAATTTTACTGATGTTTGATGTCCTGCCTATCCTGTTGCAGACTTATATTTTCAGTTGCAAGCTGCAGGGATATGGCATTTCTACTCTTTATTTACTCTGGAGGTGATGACATTTACTTTGACAAAGGCCAACACGAAAACAACAAGTCACCAAGTATTTTTGTATACATTATACATCAAATATTTTTGTGTACAATGGCTCTCTGGGTTGACCGCTACCGACCGCGCCAGCTATCCAAACTGGACTACCACAAAACGCAAGTTACGCATCTGATCAATCTTTGCTCCCAGGGAGACTTCCCGCATGTTCTACGGCCCTTCCAGGCCAGTAACAAAACTCGCATCATGTGTCTGCTGCGGAAACTTTACCAACCGGGCGCGGAACGGCTACGCAATGAGATAATGAATTTCACAACGCCCTCGAACCGGAAGGTGGAAATCAGGAGCATCAGCAGTAATTACCACATCGAGTTGAATTCATCGGTTGCCGTGATATATAACAGGGTGGTCGTGTCGGATTTGATCAAGCAAATTGATCCCAGTGGGTAGAGGGAATATGAGACTCGTCTTGTCCGAAGTGGATTAGATGATCAAAGATACCCAGGATGCGCTGAGAAGAACCATTGAAAAGTATTTGTCTACGTGCAGATTGATTTTGTGCGCCAATTCTACTTCGCGGGTTATCCCCGCGGTTAGGAGTCGTTGCTTGAGTAAGAGTGCCGGCTCTATCTTAGGAGGATATTCTTAAAATTTTCTATGTAAGATTGTCATTTGTTTGTTTCTTGAATGTAACAACACTATTTGCATTTCAGCACATTCCTTCGGAGCTAACGAAAAGAATTACGCTATCCTCATGCTGGAAGCTTGCAAGGTACAACTGTAACCGTTCACGGTCAACTATAAGGTGCCGTAAATCGACAGGCAAATATTCCTTCGAGAAACCGCCAATCAGATTGTCCTCGAACAAAGTCCACAGAAGCTGGAAGTGGTGACGAAACAGCTATACGAACTGCTATCCCAAGGCGTTCTATCGAATGTTATAATCTGTGGATTGGTACCTAATCTGGTTAAAATTTGCGACGAGTCTGAAGACGCAAACGTTGAATTTTGCCGGGTACTATGAACACCGGATGCAGCAAGGAAGCAAACATATATTCCATCTGGAATTGTTCGTGGCGCAGTTAATGGCACGGTATAAGAAGTTTCTCAATAAAGCCTCAATGCAAGTGGATGATTAAAAGGGATTCTTTGAGATCTCAATTTTCTTTCGTTTTATGAAAAAATTAAATTTTTGTGTTCATCACACGTTTATTAGCTAAACTTCAATAGTTCTGGTAATGATTAACACAAAATAAAAAAAAACACGCATTGTCGGTTTTCAATCGGATCGTTTTCATGATCCGCAAAATAATTATGAAATGGTAAATTTATCAATATACTTAAATACCATTTCATTCAAAAACCATTATGCTGCACCATGTTCATTTGAAAATTATATTTAATGTAACTTTTAAAATCATGACACCATAATATTTTTTATTATATATGTCTGTTCATTTTAACTACAAGAAATAAATATTCGCTCGATTAATCGAATACTGAAAGACAATTGTTCGAATGAATCGAATATTGGCCCCACGATTAATCGATAATCGAATAAACGAAAAATTTAGACATCTCTAACAACAACAACAACTTCTACTTCAACAAACGAATCTAAACAACCGTCGCGATTGTCAAGAATGATTGGAACTGTCTGATCACTCACATTTCTACTACCATCATACGCCACAACCACCGCTCTCGTAACGTAAAGTTGTAAACAGAGCGATCGGCAGTGAGAGGCATTGGAACCAACCGTCATTTGGTTAGGTGTCAGAAACAAAAAAGTAAGTATCACTACTGAATATTTGGATCTCACGTGCCGTGAGAGGAATTGAGTGACTATGGTCAGTTTTTTTGTGACATTGACGGTGATGGATTGCAGCTCTGCTCACATTATGAGCTAACGCCCGAATATAGGCAAAAAGATTGCTCATTGCGTTGGAGAGGAAGCGAGTGGATAGTGCAATCGAAAGAAAATATACCCCAATTAAATCGTCAAATTGTTTACTTTTTTACTATATTCTCTGTTCATGTTTCAAGCAAAAAAAAATCTGGATAAATTTCCTGTCTAATGATATATAACACAACATATGTCGCAATAACCATTTTGAGTAATATGCGTTTGAAAACTCTTAATAAATCGTTACATTATTCGTAGAGTGACCCCCCTATATAGAAATCACAGACATAGTCCTATGTCAAAATCCTTTTTTCAGTTTTTGGCGTAGGACTACGTCTTTCATTTCTATACCTATACATTTCTATACATTCAAGCGAAAGAGTTTATTTTAATGTTTTCTATCCATACAATATTGCATAAATACATTTGGTTTTTGATTTTTCAATCAAGTGCGATCAACGTAAAACCAAAATTTGTTAGAGGTGCAATGAATCTTAAGAAGGAATTCCCGCTCTACGCGCACTGGCAAACGATGGTCCTCAAATATTTATTTATTCATTAATTCAGAATTGATTCAGAAGCAACTAAAAACAAATGATCATTAAATCAACGATAGTCCTACGTCACCCTTGCGGTTATACCACAGATATAACCCACTTCTTGTTTTTTTTTTCAAAACTTCTGTGGATGAGAACAATATGAGGGGCTCAAAAGGTGAGGGATGTAAATGACATGTTCGATTTCCTCTTCATCAACTTTCTTTTTTGGTCATAAGTTAGCTGCAAACAAAAGCCCAGCTTATTTGACAATGTGGACGATATGTCAGAACCTCAATTATCGGTTTGTATAGCAAAATCAAATTGGCACGATTTTGTAGCTGGGTTATTCACGAAAAAAAAAGTTAATGAAGAGAAAATCGATCAGGCCACTTACATCTTTTCGCTTCTGAGCCCCTCATATATGTTTAACCACACCAATAACAAATTCAACTAGCCTAACTTATCAGCCTTAATTTGCTTCATTGATGTGTTTTTCTAATTTACTCAAAACTTTGATCGATCTAGAAACCATATGAAAATATGTAGAGTTTTATGGAAAACTGCATTGTAAGAAACATTACCCGTTGCCGCAGTTTATTTATTTTGTTCTTGCCACAATATTACCAAAGTTACATTAGATTTTTTGAAACACTACAGAAAACCTATTTTTTGTACTTTTTTCAGTTGACGAAAAAGTTCTATAAAATTTTTAAAACTATTTTTCATTCAAACGAAGAAAAGAATATAAAAACAGGAAGTGGGTTATATCTATGGTATAACCGCAAGGGTGACGTAGGACTATCGTTGATTTAGAGATCATTTGTATGAAGTTGAATCTGAATTCATTCTGAATGAATGAATATTTGGAGAACTTCGAAAACGAGAGCGTTACGTTGGAGGCACAAGGTTTTATGCATCCAATATTGGATACGGAAATATCCTACTGATGGAGAAGAATAATCTTCAGAAGCTATCATGTTGATTGCGATTGATTGAAAAATCACAAAACCTAATGTATTTGGTCACAGTGTTACATGGATAGAAAACATTAAAATAAACTCTTTCATATGAATGTAATTTTAAATTCCCAGAGGAACTGGCAGATTATTTTCAGTAACGATTAGATATTTCCACATTTTCCTCGATACTGGAAGCCCACCATTGGTTAATGCTAACTCGATAACCATCTGTTAATAGCACTTGATTGAAACATATTTGGTAACAGTGTTACATGGATAGAAAACATTCAAATAAACTCTTTCACATGAATGTATTTTTAAATTCCTAGAGGAACTGGCAGATTATTTTTCGGATCTTTCTCGATCCAAACGGGAAGAATTCCGTGCGTGTATGTGTGTGTGTGTAGCGGCTGCTTCGAGATCTTCCCGGGGAACCGTTGGTAGCATCACTCTCCTCCTGATGGATCCCCTTCTGGCCTAAGGTGCACAAACAGGCTCTTGGTGACACCGTTCATCCGCGCTTTCATGATAAATGAAGAGCTTCACCACAACAGCGACAACATGCTCCAATCGCTGTTCAATTAGAACTGAGTGGATTTCCGAGCGGCGCTCGCTTATATACCGATTGGTGATTTCAATAGCCTATTTTGAAAGCAAATTTAAGACTATTGAATCAAGTTTTTGGATCAGAAAGTAACAAGTATAGAACGCGTAGACATTTTATCTTTCGAATGAAGTGTTTATCATACCATTTCGTTCAGTTGTTTAGGAGCTATTAACACTCAAAATCTCGGTCTCCGGCGTAACGCTTTCGTTTTCGAAACTTTGATTTTACACCCCGGTATAGAAATGAAAGACGTAGTCCTACGTCAAAATCGATTAGAAACATTCGATGTTGCCCCTTGTTCCTCTTGTTTTTCGTCGAGTGTAGTGTGAACTTACACCCAAAGTTAATTTTTAGCACATGTTCTGGCATCCCGATTCATACACGGTATGCCGTTGTTTGGGAAAATTCGGGGTGGTCCTTAACCGACCTTCAATTTTTACACTGTGATTGTTTAACACGTTCACTCTGGCGCTTGCCATCGATGGCTAGCACATTATTGCTTCATCGTGTGGCGCTCACTACAGGGGAACGCATTAAATGAGCTGAAAATGTTCTACTCCCCAATGCATGTATATCATTTGTATATTATATATGCTAGAGGCAATGTGAGCGAGCGAAAGAGGAGACACATTTAAATGATAGTTTGCCAAATACTCGGCCCAGACAGAGTAAGATATATTCTCGTTCATGTTCTGCTTTATCCTTTTAGAAAACACTTTCCAACTTCATATTATGATGAGGTGTAATATTATCACGCTTCTATATAGCAGCACTAGCAGTTATATGGATAGCGTGGTCGTGTGAAATATCTTTGCATTCCAGCCGGCCTTGGTTCGATCCCCATTGATGTCGTTTGGACTTTTTTTTGGCACAATCCCAAATGAAATGAGAAAAGAAAACAGAAAGAGATGTCTGCTCGCATACATACAAACCATTTTTAAGCTTTTAAAACAGCTCATTATTTGCGCATTTGACTCTCCAGCATACGAAATGGCATTATTTCTGCCAAAGATGAAATGTTTTCAGCCAACGCTAGTTTGGGTGTAGTATCTTATCGAAGCGCATGGAACGAACACCTTAACCGCAACTCGAATACGTGTTTTTACTTCCGTTTAATTGATGAATTCCACACGATACAAACTTAAACTGGTTTTGAATGTAGAGCATAATAAAAGTTATTAACATATGTACTGCAACTGCAACTGTTATCTCTTGAGTTTGACGAAAGGAACCCCAATTAAATTAGTTGTGAATACTTGAGCAATGCTAGACATACTTTCTGAATAATCATTTTATTATATGTTGTTTCCACACTCGAAGACTATCCCAATCCATTGCCACATGATGTGATGTTTGCTAGTAGAAGTCATTTCCGCACAAAATTCAATTTGCGGGGCTTTCGAGAGATTTGCCTCGATCCACAACATGTGGAAAATGAGTTTCCGTTTAATACGCATTCATCTGTAGCTTATTGGGTAATGATGGTTGTGTTTGTTTCGAAGTTCACTCAGCTTTCAGCAGTGATAATGCTGGTAATATTTTTGTCCTGAATGAAAAACTTCGTTGCCTCCCGCAAGTAACATACTCATTTGTATGCCACTCAACTCGCTCTGAAGTTATTTTCGCATTTTCGTTTCCATCGAAAAGCGAATGATGAAGCTAGCGCACCTCATCATCAAGGGTTATTAGTCCCTCGAGTGGACATATTTATTCCCACCGTACACAACCGACAAAAAAGAGCTACTGTCCTCGACCACATCGCGAGGTTTAGTTTTTACCGTGTCACTATATATAGTATCCCTGCAACACAATTTGTTATTCAATTTTGTTTCAATCCAGGCCATGTGATGTGTTGAACCACTCTTCTGTACGTCTGGAACTATTTGTCAAAAAATAAGGTTTCGGGTTGCGCATGTTTGAAGTGGTTTTGGTGTAATTATATCCCGTTGGATACTCATGAAAATATTCTGAACCATTCTGTTTTGCAAGTTCTCATCCAGCAGCTTGTGCTCCTCACGGAAATGAAAAAAAAACAGTGATGATAGCATCATGGGGGTTGTACATTGGTGAGATATTCATATGAACATATATAGTGATTTCTGGTTATCGCATCGACCGTTTACGTGATTTATTCCATGAATATATTAATAAATTTCATCAAGCTATTTGAACTTGGGATAAATATATGACCTATTTACGTAGGCAAACACATACTCTTGTGTCGTACATCGTCTTGCTACATGTAAAACCAGATGTGAGTGAAAATTTTTGGATCAGCTCATCGATTTCGTTCGATTTGTTCTTTTCACTCTAAACGGCGTGGATAACAAATTGGGAATCGACGACTGAAGCAAATTGGAAGAAGAGTATTGGATTTGAAAGAACGAGTGATTAAGATTAAGGTCAGGGAACGAATTCGGGGAAAATTACAATGCTATGTACGTACAGTGGCTGCTCATCTCAATGCTTCCAAATTGACAATGCACATGATCCTCAAACATGACCTGGGATGGCAAGCTTCCAAGGAACGTAAAACTCATGGATTTTGGGAAACTTTGAATGAGAAACGGTTTGAAAGGGGCAATTCTCCTACAAGGCATGGTGGACAAGACTTTGTCTTTTCGGATGAAAAGTTATTTGTCTTGCAACAGTCTCACAATGTTAAAAATAGCCGATTGTGGACCTACATTCCGAGGAATATCTCAGATAGTGACAGGAGCATTCCACGATTCCAAAGCGATGCATCCGTGATGGTTTAGAGAGGTATTTGCAAACTCGAAAAACTACCACTTGTTTTGACGTAGGACTACGTCTTGGTTTCTATATAGGGGGGTCACTCTACGAAAAATGTAACGATTATTAAGAGTTTTGAAATGCATATTACGCAGAATCGTTCGTAGGATATATATTATAATATATACCATTAGACGGAATTTATCCAGCATTTTTTTCGCCTGAGTCATCAACAATGGAAATAATAAAACAAGTGAGCTATTTAAAAAATAAAAGATGTATGTTTTGGGAGCGGATCCGAAGGTAAATAATGTATTATGCATTCTTTCTTTCAACTTCCCACGAATATTATATGCAACATAAAATTGTGTGCAATAATTCGTTCTATCAAACAAATTAACAAGACCTTTTTCTACATGTTGAAATAATCAGATACAAGATTGCATGAATTACTCAAATTTCATGCAAGATTTCATGAAAGCAATGAGCAAAGCGTTCCATACAGTGATCGTTTCGTCAATTGGACCGGAAAATAAATACAATTATCGAATTTTACTCGCTAACTTAACTGTAAAATAGCAAAAGCAATACTTCAAATCGAAGATGACATCTATTTTTACATAACTATGGTAGATTGAGCTGTAGAACCAATACGATTTGATTGTGATAGTCTGCAAACGAACATTATTTCACCGAAAAGGCTACTGCTCCCGATGCCTTAGAATAAGACTAATAATACGAATAAGACCATTTAAAGAAACCACAATAGCATATCTATCCATTTAAAATAAAGCTTCATGATTTCATGTGTATTTTACCTCAAAATACAGGTCGGACTCGATTATATGTGATTCGATTATATACAATTCTGGACTGAATTATATAAATTTCGAGAAAATATTTTTTTTATGTTTCAAATATGAATTATTTCAAGAAGAAATGTAACCTTTCAACGTTAAGATGTAATTTAAGTGACTAATTCGTATACAGTGGGGTAAAAATCGTGATTTTTGAAGATTTTGCTGTTGAATTTGTACCAGTTCCTCTACTTATGCGATATAAAATATTTTTATCTATCTTCAGCAAAATTTCCATTGGTCGGAAAAGGGTCTAAGAAAAGTTATAGCCCAAAACCTATACAACATGTATGGCGGAAATTAATTAATTTAAAGAAAATTAAAAAAAAAATGGGTGGGTTATAGCTATGATATAACCGCAAGGTTGACGTGGAACTACCTTAGTTTAGCAATCATTTGTTTGTATTGATTGAGTTTTTGATTGAATGAAAAAATTTCCGAATTCAACTTTAATTGTTTTTAATTGTTGTGTGTGTTTAATTATTGTGTGAGTAAAAAGACTGAAACCGAGCCAAAGCGTTGTGTTCGTAGCCGCTTTTGTAATCCATGTTAGGAGAACGCTTTTTGGAGTGCAAAACGAAACATGCGGGTGCAGAAGTATCCCCGGCTTGCATGAATCAACAACTTCAATTTCTACTTTTTATATTACATATGCTTTAAACTTGAATGTTCATCCGCCTCTAGTATCAGCACGATTATCCCAGGTTCTTAAGTCTAGAAGACCGTGTTAAGGAAATATACTCTAGACTGTACAAAGGCGATTATAAAGCGAGTATAAAAGTGCTCGCATTTTGCATTTATTTGCAAAGCCGATTTCCTCAGACACCTTGCCAATTTCCACACGCTCCATGCATTTGAAGTCTGTGTTAGGAAACACATTTCAAACGGAACGAAAATACCCCCGACCTGCATGAATTTGCAACGACAATTTCCACACACTCCATGGATTAGAAGCCTGTGTTAGGGAAACACATTTCAGTCGGAGCAAAAGTACCCCCGACTTCCATGTATTTGCAATGCCGATTTCCCCCAGGCACCTTAGTTTTGAAATCTCTGTTAAGGAACAAAAGCTCTCCCTACTTTCATGTATTTGCAATGTCAATTTCTCCAACGCTGCTTGGTTTTGAAGTCTGTGTTAGGGAATATATATCGGTGAGAACTAAAGTCCCCCTACTTCCATGTATTTACAATGCCGATTTCCCCAAGCCTGCTTGGTTTAGATGGCTGTGCTAGGGAAACCGTAAATCGGACCAATCAAAACGAGGCAGTTAGGGCGTTTAGATAACGCTTAACATTTTACAATTATTCAATTGTTTATCTAATGAAAAATAACATTTTATTAATTGCGATAGATGCGTAGAAATATTCCCTATCGATTGTTGCAAACATCTTTCCGATCCAGTAAGAAATGTTTGAATTATAAGCATTCGAAATCTTGCATTTTTTCCTCTATGTTCTGTGTTTAGGTTTTCATTTTACCCCCTATATATTCCGGTTAGACGTAGTCCCACGTCAAAAGTTGTTTCAAAGGACCCAAAATACATTTTTGAGACAATACTCATTGGATGGAGAATACTTTTATCCATCTTCAGCCATATTTTCGTTGGCCGGAAAAGAGTCTGAGAAAAGGTATGGGCCAAAATGTATACAAGTTGTAAGAGGGAAATTAATAAATTTATCGAAAATGGAAATAGAACTTTTTCACACTCCAAAAAAAAATTAAGGAACAGAGTGCGAAGTCAAAATTTTTAGGCGATTTTTGGAATGCTTGAAATATCAACGCATGAAGATGGGATGAAAATCTCTCCAAAGCATAATTTACATGGATTTACGCGGAATATTTTTACAGAGTAATTTGTATTTCGATGTATGTATCCACTACATCGATAAAAATACCGAGAAGAAATGAGAAATTGAGATGAAATTTCATTCTATTTTTTCAAAGATAGCAAATCCAATTAACGTTATCAACTATCTTTCATTTGATTTCTATAACGTTGTTGTGGACCATTCAGTACAGAGATATTATTGTATGAGCGAAAAATTTCGAATTCGTATTTGATAATAAATAGTTCAATAAATAATCATCGAAAAACAGTTTTGAAAACTCTAATAAATTCTATACACCCAGGATTTTTTTTTACGCAGGGGATAGAATTTTTTTATAATCTGTCGCGGTACAGCATAGTAGATGTGCTTTCAGTATTTTCTCAAATTTTAATTTCCAAGCCTATTGAGAATGGGGAAAAAAGAAAATCTAATTTTTAACTATAGCTCTTATAGTGAACCATATAGGAGCATCATCTTATTATTATCTGAAAAATATCACACATATCTAAAAAAGGCGTAGGAACACATTTAAATACGAATTATAGTAGTACTGAATCTTCAAATACTAAAAAAAATTCAATATTTCAAGATTTTTTTCATTACTTCAATTTTTTAGGAATTTATTTTTTGATTATATTTCTCGATATATCATAGTGAGATGCACTTTCAGTACTTTTTCAATTTTTATCTCAAAGTTATTGATGATGGCGTGCTAAAAATTGAAAGGTACGTTTTTCACCATAGATCCTATGGATAGGGATTTGAAAAATAGTCAAAATTTCTATACAATAAAAATTTTTACTTGCTTTTTACTTTTTACTTCCTTACCCAGCCAGACACTTTCCCCTGTACAACTCGTGAACGTTTTGGCCAATAACTTTTCTCATACCATTTTCGGACTAATGAAAATTTGGCTAAAGATATAACTTATTTATTATTTCAACTTATTTTTTATTAATTCGTTTATTTTTACAGGTTCAGTTATATAAGTTTTAAGGAGCCGAATTCTTAACTACATTTTTATATCTATATATGAACAATTTCCTAATTCTATGGTTAGTAAGGTAGAAGACCGATTACTCGCGGTCCTCCCATACAACATGGCCCGTAACTTTTCTCAGACCCTTTTCCGATTAATCAAATTGTGGCTGGAAGATAAGTGAAATATTTCTCTATCGAATAACTTCGATAACTCTATTCGAACAACTTTCGACGTTTGACTACGTCTTACATTAAGGGTGCCAAATCAGAAAACAGGTCACGTTTTTATGAAATAAAGTTAACGTTAATAACTATTTTTGCTGCGAACGGATTTTAACAATTTTCATACCAATCGAATCAGAAATTCTCTAAGATTTGTTTGATATGCTATACATTAAAATTCCATAGTCTGTATATGGTTTAAATTGATGAAAATTGGAAGCATTCCCATTTCCCCATGTATTTGTCCATTTGTGTGCTTTCCCGAGCAGAGATGTCAATAACGGGCAACGTATACAGCCACTAGAATAGAAACAACGAAGGGGGATAGCGAAAAGAGAATATTGCACCCTTGCATAGTAAGTAAACTGTCGCTAGCGTATAAGAATGGCATCTCCTGTGAGGGAAATTCTCAGAATCTTTCTGTGCCTGAAACAACATAGGTCGCTTATTCTCCTCGTTTTGTGCTCTATGTTTCCTCTCGAGCTGTGAACATTCATTTTTATCGCTGCAACTGTGTGCATCTGTTAGATGCGTGTTTGATGCTTGTTGAATGGCGATGCACGGCTATGAACCGACTATATATTCTATTATTTATCGCAAGTACTTTGTAACTAAATCCAATCGCGATGACGCAGTGTTGAATTTGCGAAACCTGAGAAAAATTCTCCCGTGTTTCATGAGTTCACATCATCGTTAACAGTTTACTGTGATTGCTTGGTAAGTGTTTCGCAGTTGACTATAAAATATAATCAAGTGTAATGTTATTTTCGTCCAAAAAAATACAAAATAAAGTGTCCGAAATTTGGATTGAATCTGTCCGAAATTTGATTTAGTGTCCGAAGTTTGATTTTTTTTCGCTTCATTTGAAATAAATTTTATTTGATGATTTTTTTATGTTTCCAATGAAATAGGTACCAAAGTAGAAAGCTTAAAAGCATATTGAACTAATTTATTAGAAATATCCACCAAATAATACCTGTGCATAAAGTTTAGACGTGTTTTCTGAATTTGAATCTCATTGAAAACATAAGAAAATCATCGAATAAAATGCTTTTCGAATGAAGCGAATAAGAATCAAACTTCGGACACTAAACCAAATTTCGGAAAGATTCAATTCAAATTTCGGACACTTTATTTTGAAATTTTTTGGACGAAAATTACATTACACTTGATTATATTTTATAGTCAACTGCGAAAAACTTACCAAGCAATCACAATAAACTGTTAGCGATGATGAGAACTGATGAAACAAGGGAGAAATTTAAATATTTATGAACGGGTAAATTCTACATGCTCACGCTAGGGAAACGTAAAACATAAACGATAATGAGTAGTGTTGTGAGATTTCTGCCGATTATTTTATAATTCATATGTAGTTCTCATATGAAATGATAGCGAAATCAAGGGATTACTCTAAAGAAGCAATTGTGAAATTCATTTTATAGTTATATCATTAGTGCATTAAGCATTTCAAGATATTAGGACAAAGTGTCCGAAATATGATTCGAAACGTAAAACATAAACGATAATGAGTTGTGTTGTGAGATTTCTACCGATTATGTTATAATTCAAATGTAGTTCTCATGTGAAATGATAGTGAAACCAAAAGATTACTCTAAAGAAGCAATTGTGATATTAATTTTATAGTTATATCATCAGTGCATTAGGCATTTCAAGATATTAGAACAAAGTGTCCGAAATATGATTCAGAACGGTATATAAATAAAAATTTAAGGCAAAATCTGATGGTAAGCGGAAAACCCGAAGAAGGGATGGTCCGATTTTAGCCTCCTGAATTTTGTTGTATTCGTCTCTTCCCGTAGATCAATATAGTGGAGAGAAAAACCGGAAAATTTTCGGAAAATTGAATTCCCACATGCTCGAAAATTACATGATAATAAGCGTTGTTAGTCCATTCGAAGTTTGCGCTAACGAAATTGATTTTTGTTCGAAAGTGGAAAAGGATTTTCAGACGGAATAATGCATTCCTATATCTTCTATCTACATAAACAAAAATGGAAGGCCAAATGTATTGGTGTGCCCTTAACCCGAGGAAGGAATGGTCCGATTTGAGCTGTCTTTATTTTGTAATATTCTCTGTATCAAACATGTATTCCATGCAACGGAGAAACATGTTATTTCCCAATGCTTGAAGAATCTTGAACGAGAATTGTGTCTGAAAATAATTTTATATTATAAGGACGAAATTGTAAAGGGTCAAAGGGTAATCAATCAATGAAGAGTTCAGTGATTGAACTCACTAACGTTGACTTAGTAAGAAAACGTGGATGTTTGAAAGTGTTCAGATCAAAAAATCTATGTTGGGAGGGACGAAGTTCGTCGGGTCAGCTGGTGATAAATATAAACTGTGCCATGATGAAAGAAAGGCCGGAATGGGTCCGAAGACTTTGCAGTGATATTACAGCGTGACAAGACACGGACGCACACTGCTAAAGCCGCAAAGAACACAGAAAAAACCATAACCGGTAAACGCTATTCTTGGCATGATCGTTACGTAACAAAATTCCATTTTTATTCTTTAATAAATTCACGGGATGCAACATAAAGTTAGGGCACCTTGATCATGCTGAAGCATTTAAATACAGTGGTCCATTGTACGTTGTACAATTCGTTCAGGAAGGCACTTCGAACGCATTTTCTCATGGGCTTGATTTTAAAAGGGTGTGCTGCCTGAATTCGAAATTATTCGATATCAAGGAATAATCAAGCCTGTTCATATTTCCCAATTAATGTGGACGGAGAACCAGGCGAGAACCCTCGTTATAAAAAGATCATATATATTTCCGATTGAATCCCGATGTAATATTCGTTGCTACAAATGCTTCAGGGCGCATCTTTAGTGTTACCTAATTTGTGTGCCACGTCATAATCAGTACGGAGAGGTGAACTTGAACTGCACGCTCAATTATATCTTGTCAAAATTGATGTTTTTTCATATAAAGTGGGCATACAGTACAATTAGTTGCAAAGATCATGCGATTTTTTCTTAAATCCTTCCGCACACATATCATAGAAATTTCAGTGAAGAAAAATTACGAATAAACATCAATTATTTCAGATCGTTACACCGGAATACTTCTTCAAAATTTCAAACATCTTTGTCTTCGAACCCATTTCTGTTTAGCCCGTGGAATATTCTGGGTTGCAATTACACACACAACACAACAAATTATGATCGATGAAAATGCCGGAAATCGATATCAAAAGGCACATTAATGGATGTAACGACCTTCGGGAAGCCATATAAATAACAATAATCATCAGATTCGTCGGGATCAGCTAATGGGTTTCTGCATGATGTGATAATTGTTTTACCAAAATTCGACAATCCGTGGGACTATAGTCACGCTGCATTCACATGTGATAAGGCAGAGTGTCGGTTCACTAATGGCAACTGCTGGATTCGGTTGCTGGATGCCATTTGGGCTCAATTAGTAATTCATTTTACTAACGTATGACTGTATGCTCACCTTTCACTGGTTATAATTAAAACGCTGGGTCAATGAATTCTGCCACGTTGTGATTTACGAGGTATGGCTATCAAATAACGATACTGGTTACGAAAAAGGGTTATATGTGAAAAATTACGGTACAACGATATGCTCCCTTTCAATATACTCCCCTTGGCTCCTCACACACCTTTCCATACGTTTTTTTTCCATTGTTCGAAGCAGTGCTGAAACTCTTCTTTTGTGATGGCGTACAAAAGCCGCTTCACTTTTTCCTTAAGCCACCATTATGTGGCTCTGTATGCATGCTATGGCGAGCGCTTGTTTGGTGCTTGGTTTACGTTGTACGAACGATGTCTAGAGATGCAATTCTACTGAGATAATACGTACTCGATAATGCATACTGAGCGTGGGAATCTTTTGACATCAAGCTGGCGGCTCTAGCCTCGCCCACTGCCGCGCTAGTCATAAACGTCAGCCATTTTCTGGATAGCCCTCGACAATCATTGAAATGGCTACAGAATCGTTCCGAGTAGCGTAGTTTTTCAAATTAGAACCAATTGAAGACAAACAGCGCCCGAAACAGTAAAACTTCAATAGTTCTGTAAGAGTTGAGATTCGACCATATGCGTGGAAGGCTTTTCTTCATCAAATATGATCCTCTATTATCTCCTGAAACTTCGGAACCAAACACCCTGTGCAATTTTAAGTACGATGAAAAAATATTATGAGTCAAATGCACAGTTGGGGGTCTTCGTAGCCACTTGGTTACGCGTTCGCTTAACAAGCGATCGATCGTGAGTTCAAACTCAGGGCCCTCAATTGACCATCTTTGTGTTGTTATAGAATCCACGCAACCATCATCGGCGATGGAAATCGATCCACGGTCGAAATAAGATCGATTCATACATACAACTGTTCTGCTCTGCAAGACACATCGGGCTGCTGTTCTATAAATAACTCAACAATGATCAATATCAACTGTCTCCGCTGTCCGGTCTGCTGAACAATGGATGAACAGAAAGAATACCCTTACGCCTAAATAGCTACTACTGTGTAATTTACCATAATGTAATGTAACAGAAAACTTAACGCCTAAATGGCTACTACTAACTACTGTGTAACTTACAATTTATAGAAACATAAACATATGCACATGTACACGATTAAAATCCGGCTCTGTTACAGCTAAAATGCTAATAAGCCTAATAAATAAATAAATAAATGAGATAAAAAAAAATGCACAGTTTTTATTGAGGGAACCCTGGCTTTAGATGAAAATTTTTGGAACCTCTATTCTCCTACTTCTTTCCGGAAAGCATCCGCTTCATCATATCTATTCGGTTGGCAGTAACTCAGAACAAATGGGGACAATTTTCATGCTGGAGGTTCGGGTTCGATTCCCGTTCCTTCTTCTTCTTCTTTTTGGCTTCAAGAGGGTTTAAACTTTTCAGTTCATTCGCCTTTAGCACGATTCCCGTTCCGGTCGGGGGATTTTCCGTCAAAGAATTTCCCCCCGACATGTACAGCGGCCACTTGGAATACTATCTGTAGAAATCTCAACTAAGTACACTGGAGTCGCTTTCTACGTGGGGGATACGTGCCACGTAAAAAAAACTACGTAAATTCCAAAATTCACGAAAAAATAAACCGCGTAAATTTCAAAAATCCGTGTATAAATCCATATTCACCCATTCCATGCCAAACCGACATAGTGGTTCTCAGATTTTCGTCAAAAGTGGTAGTTTTGTTCTTTATCGCAAATTATTAGACCAGTATTTTTCAATTTTTTTTAGGTTGGCCGTTTCCATTTTAGGGTGGTCCGAAAAATCCATGTTTTCGCATTTTTTCCAAAAGTGCTTCATTTCAAAAATTCATAACTTTTGAACCACTTGACCAATTCAGATATTCGACATATTAAATTAAAGCCAATTAGCTGCTACTACAGTTGCAGAAAGTTTGAATTATGTTTTCGTTATTATTGATTGTATTTGTTTTTTATAGTTTTCATGGTCTCGGGACCAAAGGTGCTCTATTTTTTTAATATTTTTCCTGGAAAGCTGAGGATTTTTCAAATAACATATCTCGAAACCAGGGAATCGTTTTTTTTCGTTTTTGAGTTATGATTTTTCCATGGTCCAAAAAATCATTTTTCCTTATTTCGCCAAAAATGATTTTTTTCAAAAATTTATTACTTTTGAACTAATAGACCGATTCAGATAATCGACGTTTCAAATTAAAGTCTACTAGCTAGCCTTTTTTGAAAAAATCACACACTTGCCAATTAATTGGATTATAGTCACATACATCAAGTCTAGTCGCATAGAAATATTGAACGAAAACTGAAAACATGTTAACTTTGAAAAATCATAACCTCTCTGGTATTTGGATATGTTATGTGAAAAAAACCTCGGCTTTCAGGAAAAAATATAAAAAAAATATGGCGCCCGTGGTCCCGAAACGATGTAAGCTATAAAAAACATATATTTTATAATCAATAATTACGAAAACAAATTTCAGAGTGTAATATTTTTCGAAACAACTAGCTCATTGGCTTTAATTTGATATGTCGATCATCTGAATTTCGGATCATCTGTTAACTTTGAATATACCACTATATCAGTTTAGCATGGAATTGCTGTATTATAACCTGTATTCCAATAATTGATTAACGGATATTTTTTGCATGTTACAATCCTTTTATTTCTCAGCTACTAATCAGTGATGCAATACAAACTCATTTCGTGAAAAGTCATATCAATTAGCACATTAAATTTGTTCACACTGGGGTCACTTTTTACGCGATTGTTACGTGCTGCGTAAAAAACTGCAAAAAATTCGAAATCCGCGTAAATTCAGATAGCGAAGTTCCTCTAGGAACATAGTCATAGACCAAGACCAAGACCAAGACCAAGACCAAGACCAAGACCAAGACCAAGACCAAGACCAAGACCAAGACCAAGACCAAGACCAAGACCAAGACCAAGACCAAGACCAAGACCAAGACCAAGACCAAGACCAAGACCAAGACCAAGACCAAGACCAAGACCAAGACCAAGACCAAGACCAAGACCAAGACCAAGACCAAGACCAAGACCAAGACCAAGACCAAGACCAAGACCAAGACCAAGACCAAGACCAAGACCAAGACCAAGACCAAGACCAAGACCAAGACCAAGACCAAGACCAAGACCAAGACCAAGACCAAGACCAAGACCAAGACCAAGACCAAGACCAAGACCAAGACCAAGACCAAGACCAAGACCAAGACCAAGACCAAGACCAAGACCAAGACCAAGACCAAGACCAAGACCAAGACCAAGACCAAGACCAAGACCAAGACCAAGACCAAGACCAAGACCAAGACCAAGACCAAGACCAAGACCAAGACCAAGACCAAGACCAAGACCAAGACCAAGACCAAGACCAAGACCAAGACCAAGACCAAGACCAAGACCAAGACCAAGACCAAGACCAAGACCAAGACCAAGACCAAGACCAAGACCAAGACCAAGACCAAGACCAAGACCAAGACCAAGACCAAGACCAAGACCAAGACCAAGACCAAGACCAAGACCAAGACCAAGACCAAGACCAAGACCAAGACCAAGACCAAGACCAAGACCAAGACCAAGACCAAGACCAAGACCAAGACCAAGACCAAGACCAAGACCAAGACCAAGACCAAGACCAAGACCAAGACCAAGACCAAGACCAAGACCAAGACCAAGACCAAGACCAAGACCAAGACCAAGACCAAGACCAAGACCAAGACCAAGACCAAGACCAAGACCAAGACCAAGACCAAGACCAAGACCAAGACCAAGACCAAGACCAAGACCAAGACCAAGACCAAGACCAAGACCAAGACCAAGACCAAGACCAAGACCAAGACCAAGACCAAGACCAAGACCAAGACCAAGACCAAGACCAAGACCAAGACCAAGACCAAGACCAAGACCAAGACCAAGACCAAGACCAAGACCAAGACCAAGACCAAGACCAAGACCAAGACCAAGACCAAGACCAAGACCAAGACCAAGACCAAGACCAAGACCAAGACCAAGACCAAGACCAAGACCAAGACCAAGACCAAGACCAAGACCAAGACCAAGACCAAGACCAAGACCAAGACCAAGACCAAGACCAAGACCAAGACCAAGACCAAGACCAAGACCAAGACCAAGACCAAGACCAAGACCAAGACCAAGACCAAGACCAAGACCAAGACCAAGACCAAGACCAAGACCAAGACCAAGACCAAGACCAAGACCAAGACCAAGACCAAGACCAAGACCAAGACCAAGACCAAGACCAAGACCAAGACCAAGACCAAGACCAAGACCAAGACCAAGACCAAGACCAAGACCAAGACCAAGACCAAGACCAAGACCAAGACCAAGACCAAGACCAAGACCAAGACCAAGACCAAGACCAAGACCAAGACCAAGACCAAGACCAAGACCAAGACCAAGACCAAGACCAAGACCAAGACCAAGACCAAGACCAAGACCAAGACCAAGACCAAGACCAAGACCAAGACCAAGACCAAGACCAAGACCAAGACCAAGACCAAGACCAAGACCAAGACCAAGACCAAGACCAAGACCAAGACCAAGACCAAGACCAAGACCAAGACCAAGACCAAGACCAAGACCAAGACCAAGACCAAGACCAAGACCAAGACCAAGACCAAGACCAAGACCAAGACCAAGACCAAGACCAAGACCAAGACCAAGACCAAGACCAAGACCAAGACCAAGACCAAGACCAAGACCAAGACCAAGACCAAGACCAAGACCAAGACCAAGACCAAGACCAAGACCAAGACCAAGACCAAGACCAAGACCAAGACCAAGACCAAGACCAAGACCAAGACCAAGACCAAGACCAAGACCAAGACCAAGACCAAGACCAAGACCAAGACCAAGACCAAGACCAAGACCAAGACCAAGACCAAGACCAAGACCAAGACCAAGACCAAGACCAAGACCAAGACCAAGACCAAGACCAAGACCAAGACCAAGACCAAGACCAAGACCAAGACCAAGACCAAGACCAAGACCAAGACCAAGACCAAGACCAAGACCAAGACCAAGACCAAGACCAAGACCAAGACCAAGACCAAGACCAAGACCAAGACCAAGACCAAGACCAAGACCAAGACCAAGACCAAGACCAAGACCAAGACCAAGACCAAGACCAAGACCAAGACCAAGACCAAGACCAAGACCAAGACCAAGACCAAGACCAAGACCAAGACCAAGACCAAGACCAAGACCAAGACCAAGACCAAGACCAAGACCAAGACCAAGACCAAGACCAAGACCAAGACCAAGACCAAGACCAAGACCAAGACCAAGACCAAGACCAAGACCAAGACCAAGACCAAGACCAAGACCAAGACCAAGACCAAGACCAAGACCAAGACCAAGACCAAGACCAAGACCAAGACCAAGACCAAGACCAAGACCAAGACCAAGACCAAGACCAAGACCAAGACCAAGACCAAGACCAAGACCAAGACCAAGACCAAGACCAAGACCAAGACCAAGACCAAGACCAAGACCAAGACCAAGACCAAGACCAAGACCAAGACCAAGACCAAGACCAAGACCAAGACCAAGACCAAGACCAAGACCAAGACCAAGACCAAGACCAAGACCAAGACCAAGACCAAGACCAAGACCAAGACCAAGACCAAGACCAAGACCAAGACCAAGACCAAGACCAAGACCAAGACCAAGACCAAGACCAAGACCAAGACCAAGACCAAGACCAAGACCAAGACCAAGACCAAGACCAAGACCAAGACCAAGACCAAGATCAAGAACAGGATATAGGAGTGCGTTATTTCGCCTGAAAATCCAATTCCACTTTTGAATAAAGATAAATTTCGTTAGCGCTTATCATGATGTAATTGTTGAAACTTCTTTTCCTTTTTCGGGTATTGCGTTTGCCAAAAAATCCTGCGGTATTTTTTTTGAATTTTCATTTGTTCATAAAATTAGTTACAATCATCTGTTTTAAGTCAAATATGCGCCGTTTTGTTCGATGACTTGTTCCCAACGAGATGCCAACTTCATAATACCCCTGTTATAGAAGCTCGCTTCCTTATTGGCAAAAAACTCGGATAGCCAATTTTCACAGGCCTCTTTTGTGGCTAACTTCTGACTACCTAGCTCGTTCGCCATGGACAAAAACAGGTGGTAGTCACTTGGTGCAAGGTCCGGACTATGCGACGGATGCAAAAGAACCTCCCATCCGAGCTCCCGGAGCTTCTGGCGCGTCACCAAAGAAGTGTGTGGCCTGGCGTTGTCCTGATGGAAGACAATGCGGCCTCTGTTTATCAAAGATGGCCTCTTCTTCATGAGTGCTACCTTCAAGCGGTCCAGTTGTTGGCAGTACAGGTCCGAATTGAGCGTTTGGCCATAGGGAAGCAGCTCATAATAGATTATTCCTTGACAATCCCACCAAACACACAGCAGAACCTTCCTGGTCGTTAATGAGGGCTTGGCCACCGTCTGAGCCTCTTCAGCGGGCTTCGACCACGACCGTTTGCGCTTCACGTTGTCGTAAGTGACCCACTTTTCATCGCCAGTCACCATCCGCTTCAGTAACGGGTCGATTTTGTTGCGATTCACATGCGTCGATACGGTCAAAGATGTTTTTTTTTGCGTCAACGTGTGTGGCACCCATACATCGAGCTTCTTTGTGAATCCAAGCTTCTTCAAATGGTTCATAACGGTTTGATGACTTATCCCCAGCTCTTGGCCGATGCTACGGCTGCTACTATGCCGGTCTTTCTCGGCTAATTCAGCGATTTTGTCGCAATTTTCGACGACAGGCCTTCCGGAGCGTGGCGCATCTTCGACGACCTCTACACCAGAACGAAAACGTTGAAACCATCGTTGTGCGGTGGAAATGGAAACTGTATCGGGTCCATAAACTGCACAAATTTTATTGACAGCTTGAGATGCATTTTTGCCTTTGTCATAGTAGTACTGTAAAATATGTCGGATTTTCTCTTTATTTTGCTCCATATTTGCGACACTATAACTCACGAACGACTTAACCAAACAAAACATTGTCAAGGACTATATTATAGTGCGTAAAAATTCCTTTCCAACAAGCTATAGTATGACTCGATACAATGAATACAACTAGAACTACGCGCTTACAACGACACCTCGCGGAAATACCGCAGGACTTTTTTGACGGCCTAATAGAAAAACGCACTGTTAGTTGTGCGCGTTAGTGTCCTCTAATAGCTAACGGAAAATTCAATTAAAAGGCCGATTCTGATGAATTTTCGAATGCATAGCGTAGCAGTGAAGCAATCAAAACCAAAAATCAACCAATCAACAGCCAATGGCGCGAATTTGATAGACAACTGGTCCGGAATGGCTTCTACTATTGATAGCGATAACTAAACCATTTATGCGGGTACAGACCATGCAGTTGAATTTTGAAGATTCCACCAAAAGCTGGCTTTCAGTAAATATCTAAACGAATTCAGCAAAAAAGATCTCGTTTCATATTCCTACGAAGGCTCGCGTTGCTTTCAGAATATTGGAGCGATTTGAAGCTCTAATAATCCAATACTCGATTTGCCGAAATTATCTCTCATTCTCCGTTGAGCATCGGCTGGCCTGGACGCGAAGTTCACGGCAAGACATTCCTGTCAATCCGAATCCCGCGGCTAGACGCACTCGACTGGCGGTTCGCGTGCTGTATAAACAATCGGTTGACCGCCGTAATCGACGTGAATCGTGGGGAATTTAATGTCTGTTTTACGGCGTGTTTACACTCTCGCCGACGGAGATAATTCTTTGACCAAGCACATTTGTTGTGTTCATATGATGCCAGATGCTTTCCAACAGTTGGTTGGTGATTCAGTATTTTATTTTCTCACTGTATGTGGTCTAGAGTTTCCCATGCAACACGAAAAGAAAGCGCCAATCTCATGACTTCGATGCGAGAATTTCAAGGTTCATCACTAGTTATCAGCAGTTGATATTCAAAAATTACTAGCAATCGTATCCGAACGGCGCCATCCGGATTGGGGTGGTATTTTTCCGCTCATATCGTTTCCCGCTTATGTTGCGTGTGGTGTAAATGAATATTCATGAGCGTTTTATATATTTTTACGGAAGGAAGTTATTCATGATATTAGTCCCAGGTGGGGTGCCACTTATTACGTTGTTTCTGTAAGTCGGATGAAGGAAAAATATATATATATAAATTACGAAAGTTTATTTTCTTTGCAACAGATCGTTTTCTTTTCTGGCGGCGGTGAAATCTCAGACACGTGTCGAAAAGTAATCCGCTTCTTCGTTCATTCATAATTCAAGAGCATAGACGATCTGCGGGCTTATGTGTTTGGGAGCTATTATTGCTTTTCAGAATTAAAATATCAATCGCGGTTATTCAAACAGATTACCTGTGTGGTTATCGAGTAAAAAAGTATTCTTACTTACTTTACTGCATCAAGACACTCGTATTATGGGAAAATGGAGAAATATTACAACAGAGTAATTTCAATTAACCGTGATTCAAGCCGTGAAATTATAAGAGAAGAAATGTTAAAAACAAAAATAACTGAAGAAACATTTGAGGAAGGCGGAGAAGTTGTGTAGGTACTTCGATACGTTTTCGCTGCATTTTTCTTGGGACTAAATTGACATCTTAATTGCGATCAAGTTGTTGCACGGGTTCAACTGCATGATTGGCACTTCAATGCTCATGCGTGAGCTATCTCAATCTGCTTTGAGGTAGAGAAATTTAGTAAATGAACACAGAGACATACAGCTTCCGGTCTGACTCCCGTTTTTATCGAAGAGAATTTTCCCCACTTGTCATGGTTGATAATTTAATATTTTCAAAACGAGTCTCGATGATGTTTGAAACAAATTGTCGAATCCATTTTTCTATTAGATTTAAACTCTTGTTGGGTGAACAGTTTTTATGTGACACTCAACTCATCCCCTAACGTGCATGAAGTTGATTTTTTCGACTAAAAACATTTTTGGTTTTTCGGAGATCGTGATGTTATAACGCAAAACTTTCGACATAACGCAATTTCGCGGAAGCAGTTTTAACAGCCTTGAACAAGCAACAAAAAAATATCACCTCCTTCAGAGTAACTATCGAGACTGGAAAATAACTCAAGGATGCTTGAGATCTGCGATAAAAAATCTGTAAAATTATTCCACTGTGCCTCGAGTTGATTTGGAGAAGCTCTTGTACCAATGAGCATCTGATACTTCAGTCGATTTCAACAAGCTGTTGAACACACACAGTTCTCCAAAAAATCTCCCGCAGACGATTGAGGCCAATAGACGACTCGTCTGTCACTTTTTAGTAAACAATTCTCTTTCGCAATGGAAAAAAAATAACTTCATCAATCGGCATGTCAAGCACAAACATCAGTTGTGGTGAATCCGGTTTGGACAGGAATCTCTGGGTAGGAAAATATTTCCGTGTAATTATGTTATTTCAATGCGCCTTCTCGACGCACACTTCGGTTGTGTTGTGCGCTTCATTCGAAGTGGTTCTAATCAATGATTTATTATCTCGTCAAAACAAATAACAGCGCAATGCTGCATCCTTTCCTTATACTACTGATAAGGTTTGGCAGGAATCAAATCCATATCACTTTCACTTCAATTGTGTCATTCGGTTTCAATGAACTTGATTGTAGCAAAACTTTCTAGATGTTTATATCAACGTCATGGCATGTATACGTTTATAAGGGAAAAGAGGTTTAAATACAAGGTACTGTCAAGGGGAATGAACACGTAACAATAAATATTCTCCCATGCTTATATTATGATGGCATTCGCCATGCATAGAACATATACATAGAGTTGTGTTCAAAAGTAAAGTGATTTTTCACATATAACGAGCAACTTCTTTCGGTTTCATTTTATTGACGTTGGACTGCGTCTTTCAATAGGGTACCAAATCAGAAACAGCCCACATTTTTATGAAATAATTTTAACGTTAATAACTAGTTTTGCTCTGAACGGATTTTGATGGTTCGCATACCGATCGGATCGAAAATTGTCTAATATTTGTTTGATATGAAGTACGTAATCCCAATCGATAAATGGTTAATTAACGAAAATTGGAATCATTTCCTTTTTCCCGTACATATGTTCTGTGCATCTTTTCTGATAGGTAACCGTGCTGTCAATAACGTGCTACTAATAAAGCAGCGAATTGCAACTCTCATATACTATTGCGAAACCAGGCATGCATAAATAATTTGCTCGAAGTGCAAACGCAGCGTCTAAGGATGATGTGGAGAGAGGAAATATTGCGATTTAAGCTTCGCGCGTTTTCAGCTTATTGTCATAAGCCATTAGTTATTTCAAATTACAATCTCAATCCAGCTAGTGAATGTGAATGCTTTATCACTTCAGACATTACTTTAGAATGCATCGAAACTGCACGATGTCCTACCAAAAACAATACGCAAACGATATGTTGCAATGTGTTCCTGTTATTACACGCTTTTACTATTGATTCGTTAGAACTTTTTTTCTGCTCACTGCAGTGCTGCACGTGACTGCACTGCAGTGAGCAGAAAAAAAAATTCTAACGCTGATATCACACACGGAAATTTGGCTCGATACGACTCAAGAGTAGAAGCGTGCAATGACAGGAACGCATTGCAACATATTGTTTGCGTATTGTTTTTGGTAGGACATCGTGCAGTTTCGATGCATTCTAAAGTAATATCTGAAGTGATAAACAAGCGAATTGTATAAAATAATTTCGTAGTCCTACGTCAAGCTCGTGCCTTAGACATAATCTTCTATGATTTTCATCTCATTTACTGTTGACGTGCTGTGGCGTCCAAAGCAAGGTCCCTCAAATTCACCTTCTCGGTCATCTTGAAGGAGCTTGTATCACTTATAGTCGGTTTTTATGCACAGAAGAGTGAACATACTCAATGTCAATGTTAACATTTAGAGCACTTAATGCTGTTTTATATGCCGAATTTGGTGTAAATTATTTGATGCATTATTTTCAATGAGCGAAAATCACCGAGCACACAAAAACACGTCTCGTTTGTACGCGCCCTATATGTCAATGAGAATATGCTTCCGAAGGATCACTAACTCATCGGGTATTCAGGTTATAGTCCAGTGAAGACGAAGGAGAAGGCATTCGTGTTTGAACTAACCTTGAAATTGATTAAACTTCGTAGTTGCTATTCGTGATTGATCAAAATCAACGAAAGGGGAGAAATGTTCGCTAGATAGAGATGGGATGTCAGAAGGATGTTTTCAAATGCTTATTACTCAGTCATTTCATGATGGATTGATGAAATTGTTGCGTCAATGGATTTCGGCACTCCATAACAATTTTTTATATTGAAGAAAATAATATATGTCCAGAAACTAACTAGCGAACAATTGAAACATCTCAACCCCTATCCTAACGGAAATACCGACTTCTAATTGGCCGAAATTGACGACACATGCGGCGGGTCCCTAACAGAGACATCAAAACCAAGCTGCCTGGGGGAAATCGACATTGCAAAAACATGAAAGTAGGGGGAACATTTGTTTCTTCCGAAATGTATTCCCTAACAGAGACATCAAAACCAAGCTGCCTGGGGGAAATCAACATTGCAAATACATGAATACATTTCGGTAGGAACAAAAGTTTCGGTAGGAACAAAAGTATTCCGTAACAGAAACATCAAAACCAAGGTTCCCGGGGGAAATCGGCATTGCAAGTATATGAAAGTTGGGGGCATTTTAATATTGCAAGTAAGGTGAATGATAATAATCAAGGTGTGTTCCCGCTCGAGAACGGGTCGTTTGGTTTAAGTTGTCTGTTTTGTTATGTTCATTTCCACCAAAGGAAAGTTTATACGGTGAGAAAAATTGGAAAGGTTAAGAAATATTAGAAAAAGAGATTGCTCTACATATAGTAATAGGTGTTGTTAGTCCAATTAAAATTCGCATTGAGTTGAATAAACACTCAGAAAGTAAAAATTATAAAAGAAAATTACCTTTTCCATTTGAATATGTTTTCTCTATATTAAAGTAACATGTTTTTATTGATGAGAAAAATTGATAATTGTGTTTGGTATTGGTAATTATCTTATATTACATTGGTGAGTTTTTTTCTCTTTATTTCAACCATAAATAACACAGGAGGCATCTCGTTTAGGAGCGCGGTTTTTACACAGAGCGCGGTTTTTATCATATCTCGTTCCACCTCGGTATCTTTCATCTGATACGCACCATCCAACGACTATTTACCATCCGTCTGTCATCATCACTCGGTAGACGCTGGTGGAGTGAACAAACAATACCCAACAACCAAACAAAACAGCCCTTCCCAGGAGGCCACCAAATCATTATCAAAGAGTTTAACGATGTAATTCTTCAAACATATCCAAAACCAACAAATAGCCTAACGGAATCCTACGTCAACTATGCGGTCGTGTCTCGGACACAACCCTCCTGTGACTTTTTATGTTATAGAACGATAAAGAATACCAAATCCTTTCAAGCGATATTGTACATAACGATTGTAACTAAATACAGGTCGGACTCGATTATATACAGTTTGAAAAAAAAGTTGTAAAGGGTTGTATCTAGGACACGACCGCATATTTTCGACGTAGAACTTCGCAATTATATTATGTAATCCACTTGTTTACCACTTCGAATATTATTTTAGAATGCATCGAGATTTTTGTAATAGATTATGTTATTCGTTACAAATAAATGTGATGAACGTCCTTTTACGTTTGATATGATGCATAGAACTACCAAAATATGTGAACGGAAGCGTTGTCTAACGATCATTGGATTTTACATTTCCCTCTGAAATTATTGAACATCTCATGTTTACGTAGTTCTCGAAAGTTCATTCACCTCTAGTAACTGAAATGACGATTTTCCCATGCTTCTCAGTTTAAAAGTACGTTCTAGGGAACATATTCCGGTCTGCACAACGACAAGCGAGTACAAAAGTACTCAACACCAAAAATACCCCCGACTTGCATGTATTTACAAAGCGGATTCCCCCAGGCACATTGATTTGAAGTCCGTGTTAGATAAACACAGCACGGTGGGAACAAGAGGATTTCCACAGGTTCATCGATTTTGAAGTCTGTGTCGGGGAAACCGTAAATCGGATGCAAAAAGATGCAAACATCTTTTCGATCTGTTAAGAAATGTTCGAGTTATAATATATAATAAGCATTCGAAAAATACGGGTAAGGTTAGCACACAAATCGGCAGAACAAATGTATGGGAAAAAAAGAGGTTCTTCCAGTTTTCATGAATTTAAACCGGTTAGAGATTAGTGAATTGTTATGTGTAGTATATCAAACAAATCTTAGAGAATTTCCGATTCGATTGGTATGCAAATCATGAGAATTCATTCACAGTGAAAATAGTTATCAACATAAGTCGGGACATCACGCGAATGAAGTCCCGACCTACATTCAATCCCTTGAATCATGCGTTTGACGATACGATGTGTTGCCAATTGGAGAATACATAACTACGAGGAGTACAAAAAAAATGATAGGCTATTTGTCGCTCAAAAATGGTGCCTTTCAAAAACATTCTATTAGGGACTGTCCACATACCACGTGTACACAAAAAGCACAATTTTAGACTCCCCCTCCCCCTTCGTGGACAAACTTGGACATTGACCAGACCCCCTCCCCCTGTTGTCCACGTGGACATTCCTGAATAGTTTTTTATTAAAAATTACCAAGTAAACATCTCGATTGCACTCTTATTCCATTTCAATTTTTTTTAATGTTTACTTTTCCACTTACGCGAATAAGAAATTAGAAGTTCAAGGATTTAGAGGCGAATGAACTGAAAAGTTGAAAGCCTCTTTAAAACAAAGAATGTCAATAGGAGTTCAAGGAAGTATTCTTGAATCATTTGCTGCCGTTTTTGCATCGATACCACCGTGTTATTCCAACAGAATAAAGCATCATTTCATTAAAGTACATGTACATTAAAGTACGTCCTTTACATGGATTATAGGACTGGCTGGCTTCTGGACTACTCTGCTTTTTTCCCAGTTCTCACCCCAATCGATAACTTATGTAGATTGATCGCACGAAGAATAGAACTGCCGAAGAATAGGCAGTATGCGAGTTTTATTGAGCTTAAACGAGCAGCTACCTTTGAGAATTTTTGAAAATGAAAACAGATTTCGTTGATTCTTAAATATAGATGTGACTGTTTTTTTTTATCAAATATTTATTTCACGTATCCACGTGGATATTGGCTATACCCCTACCCCCCTCACCGTGGACAATCGTGGACACTTTCGTAACCCCTACCCCCCTAAAGTTGTCCACGTGGTATGTGGACAGCCCCTTAGAACTTTCTTCGCGAAATTTCGACGAAGGCCAAGAAGTTGTTTGTGGTGCGTACAAATTGTTGAATTTATGGTGGAAGAGAGATTCTGTAAATTTGGAAGCGTGTTCGGATTTATTGGTGTAATGATGATGATGTTTTGAATTATACAGGATCTCTCAGATTCTCAGACTTCCTCAGTTAATACGCCTCTAGCCTTAAAAAAGGCCAATTTGGAAAACTGAATAAAACATTCGGCCTTGCCAAAGACCATTTGTAATGCTGCCGCTGTCGCTGCCAAATGGTCACTAGCAAGATGACTAATAAATCGTGAATGATTTAATGGTGACATTCCGATCGATCAATTAATTCTTCGTGAATTCGAGCATTGTTTCAGGGTTTAAAATGTTATCAAAGTGCAACGCATTTGAAGCCGGGTGTGAAAAAGCTATTTTCAGCAGTGAGTGCTGTGTTCTTCTGTGGAAACTGGAAGTTTGCGAAACATTCGCAAACAATGAAACCTCTCCCTCACTGAGAGCATTCATTCAACGGCCCTCAGTGCTACCAAATATTTGTGCTGAAAAGTTTCATTCTTGAATTACTATAATGTTTGTTTTTCGGCATTCATAATTCCTACGTTAACAATGCGGTCGCGTCTTAGACACAAGCGGCCCGCGACACCATGGGTACCACGTGTTTGTGGCCCATCTGAAAAAAAGGTTGAGTATCGCTGATCTAGAAGGTCGTGTACACTAGTGCACAATGGTCCAGGAGATGCGTTTAAAAGGAAATTAGCATTTAGAGCTCAACAGTTATTCTCTAGACAAAAACTGTCTTCGACAAAGTTGTTATATATCATAGAGTGCTCATTTTCATGTTGCCAAAAATAGGGTGACCAACATTTTGGATGAAATAAAAAATCTAACTTTCTTATCTCTATAGATAGAGGTAAACATAATTCGACATTGTTGTAGTTGAAGTTATTTAAAACATCTTTGTAGAACAAAGTTTTTTTCTATCTAACGGATATAGCGCCTTTTTCCTAATATGCGTTGGGGTCACCATTAAAAAAAGGGTTTTTTTGCTCTAACTTTCATATTTCGAATTCTACACACAAACTGTCTTCGAAAGTCTTTTAGAACATACTAATACAAACATTTTGCGATTGCGACTTGTCAATATCTCAACTTCACTTAAAATTATTGATATTTCTTCCCAAAAAATACGCTCTCTTCAACTGCTTGCCATTCTGGGGCAAACATAACAAATGTTTGTTAACAGAATTTGAAAGAACAAATTTCCAAATTTCCTTGATTTTCAAAGATATGCTATTTTTTGTATATGAGTAATTCAAAATTGAAATCATGAGTTTTTGGGTGAAAACCCATCACTAATTTTGAGCAGGATTAAGATATTGACGAATTCTGCATCGCAAAATGTTGGTATTGATAAGCTCTAAAAGGCGTACGAAGACAATTTTGATGTAGAATTTTGACGTAGGACTACGTCTAACCGTAAGATATAGGGGGTGAAATGAAAATCTAGGCACTGAACAAGTAGGAAAAAATGCAAGATTTGGAACGCTTATAACTCGAGCATTTCTCAATAGATCGCAAAGGTTGTTGCATCAATTGATAGGAAATATATCTACGCATCTATCATAACGAATAACATTTCATTTTTCTTGAGATAAATAATTGAATAATTGTGAAATATCAAGCATTGTCCAAATGCACTATGTGCCCATTTTTGATTGGTCCATTTTGTGCTCCTCAAATCGTACCGACCAAAACGGGCAACCAGAGCAGCAGCGAAATACAAAGAAGCACGATTGGAAAGGAAAAAGAAAAAAAAATATGAACGAAACATTGGTCGCAGTCTCACACATGCGTAATTCTCGAGCCAGCCAGTCAGCTCAAAAATCCCCGCTCCGCTGCCGTAACGATCATTCTCATCCAAACCGTACACCACATCGTTTCACATCACATCACATCAACAAACCAACACAAGCAGCCATGGTCGGATATGGCAAAGGAGGAAAAGTGAAGGGAAAGGCAAAATCCCGCTCGAACCGTGTTAGTCTGGAGTTCCCCGCAAGGGTAGCTAGGCCGAGCGCGTTAGTACCAGTGCACCAGTCCACCTAGCCGGCGTTATATGGTTTCGGCCGCCGAAGTGGAAAAGCTGCTCGCGACGATAAGAAAACCCGCATTCAAAACAGACCACATTCGGTTCGGTGGACATCAAGACAACAACAGGCAGTTGCAGCGAGTGGCGAGCGGCAAACGCTATCGCAAAACGACAGCAGGTAGCGGAAGAAAAAAATTTGTTCTTTATACAATCTGCTTTGGTGGCAAAACCAGAACAAGGCGGCATCGAGGGCGTTCGAAATGGTTTTTTTTCAAAACCACGAGTACTAAGCAGTGTTGAAAATAATCATCTTCGTTAAGTTCAAATGCTTTGATTTTCGGACTAGATTGCATTGAAAACCTATGTATTCCGAACGAAAATTAGAATGACAGATCTAAGCAAGCAGTGAATATGAGCAGATGAATTTTCGTTTTTCGAAATGTTTTGAATTTTCTTTTTCCATCCAGTGATATATTCATCTAGATTATTGAAAACGTCAGGATTGAATTTCATTTTATCGAAATGAATATCAGCTGTTGTTTAGTTTTAAGTTGAGACAGCTATGTGCAGTTTGTTTTCAATTAGTTCGAGTTTTTAATTCATTAACAATCGCGACGTGGAATCGAAACATCCAAACTTGGTCTGTTTCTTGAAAACCCTGTACTGAAAATTCACTTGCTGCTTTATCATAGACACATTTCGTAGGTAACAGCCCTTTTTTCAATCAACTGTAATCTGAACAATTACAAATTATTTTTAGGCAACACAAAATGCGAAGAGAACATTTTTGCGGAAAGCAAGAAAAGCTGCAGCTCTTCGCGTAGTAGTTTTACAGAACATTCGGTTTCTGACTAAGTTATGCATCACGATTTCCAGCGCTATTGTGAGCACCCGGAACTCCATGAAAATCAGAAAGAACGATCGATTGTTCTCGCCACGAAGCATTCGTTATGTGATGGAACGGATCAAGATGTTCGCTTGTATCAACTATTGTCGACCAACATACGAAATTATTGTATTACCAGTACATCATGGATAAGAATAACCCTAGGCAACTAAAATAAGGAAGAAACTTTGCCCGGCTAGTGTCGAGTAAAACTCGTTCTTGTTACTCAGCGGAGTACCTGAAAAAATTAATGTATTGTAGAAAAATGTATGGTATTTTATTTAACTGTATCTGGATCTAGATTTCTTAAGCATATCCAAGCCTGTTGAATATACTTCGTAATTGATGAATTCACTTAAACTACTTTCCATAATTGAAATCTCAAAAAAATTAGACTACTTTTTTTAAAAAGGCCAAAATAATTTTATTAATTTTTTACGACTAATTATAACTCAAAAACTATGATACCTACAAGACTCTGTCAAGGGATGAAATGTAGAAAATTAATTAATTTTTCATAAAATAAATACCGAAATTTAAAAATTAAAACTCATTTTTCTCAAAAAAATATTTTTCTAAAATTCTCAAAACAAAAATACATGAAAAAGTTGTTATCAGAAAAACTTTGTCCCTGTAAAAGTAAACCTTCCGATGTATGGGTGGCTTGTTGAAAATTGTGAGCGCCATTTATATCAATTTTTTCAGAATGTTTTCAAAAATAATGAATTTTGATTTTCAAAATATTGTTTTTCAATGACTACATTTTTTACTACATTTATTCAATCAGACCTATTAAATTTTAGTCAAAGAATGCAATGCAGAAACCACTCGTTGTATCCATTCTGCATGTGGCGCTGTTACCGTCTCGCCAAACAAAATCGAGCGCTATTTCTTGCAGAGTTCGTTTCATCGAACTCTGACATTTTTGCCCCCTAAATGGCTCAACCTGACTCATTTTGAAATTATATTTGGAATTTCACTCAAACTCACAGCCAAAACGAAAATCGTTTCAATTGTAATGAAAATCACTTTGTTGCTCTTTGACATTCGAAATGTAAATAATAGTGAAGTTTTGAACCCCACTCAATGCCGTATTCATTCATTACGGATAACATGTTCATGCATCAGGGGTATGAACAAGATGAACACTTTTGTTATTGTCTTGGATATAGTGAGGGCAGTGCGTTTCAAACTGAAAAAAAGTCATTTACACTGAAATAAAATCTTATTCGTTACTCGTGAATATTTGATGATATTCTAAGACACTGGTACTAAGTTTTCTAAATTGGAACCATTCCATATAACACGGCACTTATCAGGCCCATTAAACCTTTCAAAAAAGAGTTTACGAAATACAGTTTAATGCTTTCTAAAACAATATCCAAAATAATAATAAAACACAAATTGATTTTTTCATAATTTGTTTGCCAGGATATGATGAGTATGAGAATTTGGCAGTTGTTCTGAGCTGATTGATTTTCACCAATTCTTAAATTGCTTCTAGATTGAAAGTACAGTAATTTATATTTAGCTCGACATTTAGCTAATTGGATGGATCTGTAATGCGACATTTTTGTAAACATAGAGTTCGGGGTCCAAATTATGACCCCACATTGAAAGTCGACACTGTACCACTGTCATCAGAAATGTTCAATTACAGGTTAAAATCGCCTCCAATGCGACACTGAGTGTTTCTCCGGCACGTTGCATTAAATATAATTTACTGAACAACATGTCACAAGCTGGATGGGAAGAAATTTTCCAACTGTGAAAGCTGTGGCGAGTGGCAAACGCAATAGCTAAACAGGAAGGAGTGATAACAAAAACACAACACCAAAGGTTCTTTTCAGAACCATCAACATGTTCATAAAGAGTCAACAGTAAACTAATCCATTTTTCAGGTAGATAGGTAGGTATTCACGTAGAAGAAGAAAATAAAACAATATATTTAAAATACATATTTAACAAAAGCTGTCCCCTTTGTATAGTCCTACGTCACTCCGGTTATGTCCCCGACATTACCCACCCGTCTTTTAAATATAGAAGTTAGAGTAAAATGACCAGTTTTTTCATGATTACCCTAATGCCACTTAGTTGAAAATCAACTTTGTGGGAAATATTTGTTCTTTAGACACTGTCTTCGACAAAGTTGTTACATATGATAGGCCATGTGTTGCCAAAAATAGGGTGACCAAAATTTTCGATGAAATGAAAAATCTAACTTTCTTATCTTTATACATAGAAATAAACATAGTTCGACAATATTGTAGTCCCAATTATTTCAATTAACTTTGTAGAACAAAGCTATTTTCTATCTTTAAATATAATCGATTTAGCGCTTTTTTCCTAAGTTGCATTAGAGTGACCATGAAGAAGCGGGTTTTTTTGCTCTAACTCTTCGATAAAATACCCGAAAACACGCAACAACTACATGAAATGTAAAAAATAAGTTTATTTCGATCATGCAGTTATGCTATGTTCTGATTCTTACTCCAATGAAACCACAATCGATTAATACGTTTTTATGTGATTGTATAACTGTTATACTTCCATGAATTGTATTCAGTTGCTTACTTTTAATTAATAACAGTGAAAAATTCGAATTTCGCTATTTGTGTTGGAGTATCAAAAATTGCTTTGTTTTGAGGAGGCTGAATTAGATGACTATCAAAACATAATAAAGACGAAGAAAACATATTTTTTGGAGTATTTTCATTCAATCATACCCTCTTCTTCGAATAAATGCCAATAAAGCCTGCAAAATACACAATGACAACATTACAGAGAAGTTCAACTTTCGGTCTGTGACACCGTGCGCGAGTATACGTGTTATGATTTTGCACGCGAATACAGGAGGGTTAATTATGTAGAGTGTACTCTGTTCTTTAAAATGCCGTCAATAAACTTTGTTTATGTTTGCCCCAGAAAGAATGACAAACAATGCAGAGAACGTATTTTTTGAGATGAAATATCAATAACTTTGAGTGAAGTTGAGATATTGACAAGTTCTGCATCGCAAAATATTAGTATCAGTATGTTCTAAAAATTTCGAAGACAGTTTGTATGTAGAATTTGAAATATAAAAGTGAGAGCAAATAAATCGTTTTTTTTTAAATGGTTAATGGTTTCATGGTTCCAGTTATTTAAAACATCTTTTAGTAGAACAAAGTTTTTTTTCTATCTCTTGAAATAACCGATATAGCGCCGTTTTCCTAATTTGCGTCAGATATTGTGGAATCCATGACCAAAACAAAAGTGCATGAGCCTATCATTCACTGACAAATTCCGGGAAGGCCTATGGATTTACTATGGAACTCGCTGTCGCGCATAATCCGCACCGCGGATCATCCGCTCGTGGATGATCGAGGTGCCACTGTACATTAAAATTTGGTATTAGTCAAAACTAAATCCGCCTAAATGAGAGTTGAGAAAGTAATATTCAAGTTTCATTTTCAATTTCGGAACCACAAAATACCGATAATACATGGTTAAGAAACACTATTCATATTTAGAGATTGTTTCAAGGGACGTTGTTCATTTTCAGTGTTCATGACCAAGGCCATCAGATCAATGTCATCACACTGATCAATGTTATCCCGTTTCACGATACCCCCTATTTCTATTCCTGACTGCTTTGAAATGTAACTAAAGGGTGTGTCACATCAAATTGCATCACGGAAAAAACGCTGTAGAAATTTAATTTTTAGGAATTATATCTTCAGCTTTCGCTTATAATCAGATAAGAGTGTATAGATCACGTTGGCCATGCTTCACTGTCAATTTTTCGTAAATTTGGAAAAATGTCGTCGAACGAAAAAGAGCGTCGTGAATTAATCCTGCGCACACATCTCGAGAATCCGGAGTTGTCACATCGGGACATCGGTAAGATGCTGGGAATCGTCCAATCCACGGTCAGCAGAGTACTAAAACGATACTTCGAGAACCTAACCATCGACCGGAAGGTGAAGAACGGCAAAAATGGATGCTCCGTCAGTGAAAAAGATCACAAGCGCGTAGTTAAGCAGTTTAAACGTGATCCGAGAAGTTCGGTCCGGGATGTCGCCAATTAGCTGAATTTGTCAAGTTCATTCGTCCAGCGGACCAAGCAGCGGAAGGGCCTGCGTACATACAAGGTTCAGAAGGCTCCTAACCGCGACGAAAGGCAAAACATGGTGGGGAAGACGCGAGCCCGGAAGCTGTACACTGAAATGCTGACGAAGCCGCATTGCGTGGTAATGGACGACGAAACCTACGTCAAAGCGGACTTTCGTCAGCTGCCGGGCCTGTTGTTCTTCTCCGCAGAGGACAAATTCAGCGTTCCGGAGGAGATTCGCAAGCAGAAACTATCCAAGTTTGCCAAAAAGTACATGGTGTGGTAAGCGATCTGCTCTTGCGGAAAGCGGAGCGCCCCCTTCGTGATGACCGGCACGGTAAACGGGCAGGTTCACCTTAAGGAGTGCCTACAGAAGCGCTTACTACCACTATTGAAGCAGCACGAGAGCTCGATCATCTTCTGGCCGGATCTCGCTTCGTGCCACTATTCAAAGGACGTGTTGGAGTGGTACGAAGCCAACGGGGTCACCTTCGTGCCAAAGGAAATGAACCCACCCAACGCGCCGGAGCTTCGCCCAATAGAGAAATATTGGGCGATTATGAAGCAGGCCCTCCGGAAGAACCCAAAAGTTGTCAAATCGGAGGCGGACTTCAAGAGAAAATGGATTTCTGTTCAAAAAAACTACAACCTGACGTTGTACAGAACCTTATGGACGGGGTAAAGAGGAAGGTGCGAGCATACGGGCTTGGGCTCGAAGTAGGAATAAAAAGAAAATGCCAAAAGTTGTTTAATAGTTTTTATTTTACTGTCTAAAATTTTCAAAAGGATCGGTCTACTGGGCGAATTTCTACAGCGTTTTTTCCGTGATGCAATTTGATGTGACACACCCTTTAGTGTGTGTCTATCTAGAAAGCTGCCGTGGTTGAAATTCATAAATTAACATCAAACGTAACGTATAGCTAGCGGATACCAACAGACAGTGTTGGAAAAAATCATCTTCGCTAAGATCAAATGCATAAATTTTCGGGCTAGGTTGCATCGAAAACCTATATATTCCAAACGAAAATTAAAATGGCAGATCCAGGCAACTATTGAATATGAGCAAATGAACTTTTGTCCTTGAATATGTTTTGATGTTTATTTTTTCCACCCAGTGTCATTTTCATCTTGATTATCGGAAACGTCAGAACTGAATTTCATTTCAGCCAAATGAACATCAGCTGTTGTTAACTTCTAACCTGAGGCTGCTTTGTGCGGTTGGGTTTTGTAGTTGCCGGGTGCCGTAATTGGAAATACCTTATGAAATTCCCGATGTTGCAAATGACTTGACGGTAGCTAAAACCACTCGTTGTATCCATTCTGCATACGCCGTTGCTACCGTCTCGCCAAATAAAATTTATTTTGAACTTAAATTCACTGCCAGAACGAATATCGTTTCGGATGTGATGAATATCAATTTGTTGCTTTTGATATCCAAAGTATAAATAACAGCGAAGTTATAAACCCCACTCAATGTCGCATTCATTCATTATATCAAATTTGCTCATGCAACAGCGATATGAACAAAATGAACTCGTTTGTTATTGTCATCAATATAATGAGGGCAGTGTGTTTCAAGCTGAAAGATAGTCATTTACACTGGAACAAAATCGTATTCGTTTCTCGTGAATATTTGTTGATATTCTAAGACACTGCCAACAGACACTAAGAGGGCTAATTACTTGTCGCAATATTTAGGCAGTGATTCATTCATTTTCGGCTGTTAAAATTTTACTTTATGATATTTCAATGCTTCCTTCTTTGGCTTCCATTCCCGTTGATTAATGGTGAATTCTTGGGGGCTGGGAGGTGATTAAATTTACATCAATCAAATATCAGCAGTGTACCAGCTAACAGGCTACGAGGG